>NC_143045.1:4742500-4912500 GCF_057628025.1 Oncorhynchus mykiss
GATTAAAGATATATACTTGTGTATTGATTTTAAGGCATTGATGTTTATGGTTAGGTACACATTGGTGCAACGGCAGTGCTTTTTTTCGCGAATGCGTTTGTTAAATCACCCATTTGGCGAAGTAGGCTGTGACTCGATGATAGATTAACAGGCACCGTATCGATTATATGCAATGCAGGACAAGCTAGATAACTACACATGGTTGATGATATTACTAGTTTAACTAGTGATTATGTTAAGATTCATTTGTTTTTTTATAAGATAAGTTTAATGCTAGCTAGCACCTTACCTTGGCTCCTTGCTGCACTCGCATAACAGGTAGTCAGCCTGCCACGCAGTCTCCTCGTGGAGTGCAATGTAATCGGCCATAATCGGTGTCCAAAAATGCAGATCACCGATTGTTATGAAACTTGAAATCGGCCTTAATTAATCGGCAATTCCGATTAATCGGTCAACCTCTAATTAAAACCTGCTCCGGAGCCCTCAGGACCTCAGACTGGGGCAATGGTTCACCTTCCAACAGGACAATGACCCTCTTTTTATTTATTTAACTAGGCAAGTCAGTTAAGAACAAATTCTTATTTACAATGGACTACCCGCAAACAGTGGTAAACTGCCTTGTTCAGGGGCAGAATAACAGATTTGTTTACTTTGTCAGTTCGGGGAATCGATCCAGCAACTTTTCGGTTACTGGCCCAACACTCTAACCACTAGGCTACCTGCCGCTCCTAAGCACACAGCCAAGACAATACAGGAGTGGCTTTGGGACAATTCTCTGACTGTCCTTGATTGGCCCAGCCAGAGCCCGGACTTGAACCCAATCGAACATCTCTGGAGAGACCTGAAAATAGCTGTACAGCAACGCTCCCCATCCAACCTGACAGAGCTTGAGAGGATCTGCAGAGAAGAATGGGAGAAACTCTCCAAATACAGGTGTGCCAAGCTTGTAGCCTCATACCCAAGAAGACTCCAGGCTGTAATTGCTGCCGAAGGTGCTTCAACAAAGTACTGATTAAAGGGTCTGAATACGTATGTAAATGTGAAATATCAGTTTTCTAAAAAACTGTTTTTGCTTAATCATTATGGGGTATTGTGTGTAGATTGAGGGGGGGGGGGGATAATTGTATCATTTTTAGAATAAGCCTGTAACATACAACATTTGGAAAAAGTCAATGGGTCTGAATAATTTCCGAATGCGCTGTAGGTGTATCGTTTGTTCATCTTTTGAATCAGAAGTTTTTGCTTGGCATACATTTTCAAAGTGTAAAAGTAAGTTATCGTGGAATTTCCCCGTACACATGTATTTGTGCGTGCACGCTCACAGAATATTAAGTGCACACATACAAAAAATAACATTTTGCAGGTAGGGATGGCATGTGAGGATCCAATTCCAACTGGAAGCTTGCTTAAGATACTTTTACCTTCCAAATTATTACCTACTTGAAGATCTGTTATTTTTTTATTTGTTTACCTAGTGAATTTAAACTCCGAGCACAGAGACCCAGGGAGTGGACGCTGATATGTTGTCAACGAAGTCTTGAAAGCTGAAATTATGATTTATTTAAAGCAATCACAAGGACATCTAGATTGATAGCACAGGTGCCACTGGCCCCGACCCATTACACACACACCCTCACCACTGACCCCTCTTTACCACTGACCCCTCTTTACCTTCCCCCACCATCTTACTGCTCCATAACCTATCGCTCAGAGTTGTTATAGCTATTACGTGACCGTGGATAAGAGAAGGTGGATGTTCATAGCCATTCTTTAATATAGCGGCCGACACGTCCCTTATCTTGCCTGGGTCCAGGCCAGGGCTTGCGGGCCTCTGCTTAAGGATGACTTGGCCCGGCGTTATCGATCAGCCTGTCATCTCGCCACCACTTAGCTAATGATGTCAGTGTTATCCAGCTGGGGAAACGGCCATAAAACCGCAAGCGCCGCCACCCAGAAGATGGATGGGGCGCTCCCAGGACAGGAGTCATGAGCCGCTCGACTACGACCGCTTCACACGGTCTCTCTTCTCTCTCCCGTCTCTTTCCTATCACTGTCCCCTTTCTCCCCTCTTGCCCTCGCGCTTTGGTGTCTCCCAGGCTAATCTGTGCAAAGAAGTCTCTTCTTTGTTGATATGGCCAAGAAGACATTTCAAATGATCGCTGTGAGATGCCAATGTCGTGGCAACAAGCAACACATTCAGTCACATCAAATCCATTATTACCCCAAGGTAGTAACCCCAAAAGGCCTATGCTTTAGGCTAGCTGTGGGTTTGGGGAGGTGATGTGGATCATCAATCGAGGGGAAATGATCTTTCGGCACCCTGATTCCCCAGGATGCAGCAGGACTCCCAGGGTCCAAAGCTCTTACATCACAGCTCATTTCCTTTTGTAGTTTAGAGGATTTTGAGCTCCACCATTTTGTAACAGCCCTGTGAAAACTGAAGAAATGGTGACTTGGATGATAAGAGCAAGAAAGACATTACATTAGTGAGTAGATTCTAGGTCAAAGACTAAAGGCAGATAAGGGCAGGACCGTTTATTGCAAGTGGTTCATCATTGAAGTTCAACCCCATGCCGGGGAGGAAACCTAGTTGAACTACAGCTCAGATATAGGCATTGGGTACGGTTACATGCGCACAGTAATGTGATTTATTGTGGATAGTCAGATGAATATAGTAGCTTGTTTGATTTTTAAATGTTTACGTCCTTTGCCTGAACGATTTCATCCTGTTTTACATGGACACGTCTGAAATCAGGCTACTTGATGGCACTCAAAATAAATGTTATACCACAGCGACCATGTTATTTAAGGGAGACCTATTTGTTTCTGAGTTTGGACATATCAAGTTATGTGAGCTATTTCTAAGATGCAGACGTTCAGTTTTTCAGAACTCATTTCACTTGCGCAAAAGAGGGAGGCTGGAGCTCTGATTTAAAAGGAGTTACATGTCCTAAGAATTTGTAAGGTTGCTCAGAAAAACAGGTTTTAATCTGCGTGTGCTTATTTCAATTTTGACCTTTATGCTGATTAAATGGCGCTGACGGATAGGGCTGCCATGCCTCTAGCTCTTAGGAAACGTTGGAGTTATTTCTTACATTATTAGCCCAGGACCTTTTTTGTTATTATATACAGCCGGGAAGAACTTTTGGATATCAGAGCAGCGGTAACTCACCAGACTTTCCCGAATCGGATCCTTTGTTCGTACCCCCCAGGGCAATTGAACTGATTCCAGAGGCTGTTCCAAAACACCGCCGGTGGAAAAGAGGTATTCGTAGGGGACTTTTAGTCTGACCCGGGAGGCGTGCACACCACCCACCACTTCCGAGTATATTACTCGCTAATGTTCAGTCTCTGGATAATAAAGTTGACGAGCTCAGGGCGAGGATTTCCTTCCAGAAAGACATCAGGGATTGTAACACACTCTGTTTCGCGGATACATGGCTATCTCGGGATATACTGTCCCCGTCCATACAGCCAGCTAGGTTCTCAGTTCATCGCGCAGACAGAAATTAAGAACTCTCGGGGAAGAAGAAGAAAGGCAGGGGTGTATGTTTCATGATTATCTACTCATGGTGTGATTGTGGTAACGTACAGTAACTCAAGTCCTTTTGTTCACCCGACCTAGAATAACTCACAATCAAATGCCGAACGTATTACCTCCCCAAGAGGATTCTTGTCGGTTATAGTCACAGCCGTGTATATTCCCCGTCAAGCTGAAACCACAATGTCCCTCAAATAATTTCACTGTACTTCATGCAAACTGGAAACCACATATCCTGAGGCTGCATTTATTGTAGCTGGGGATTTTAACAAAGCAAATTTGATTAAAACATTACCGAAGTTCTATCAACACGTTGACTGTAGTACTCGTGCTGCTAAACACTCGACCACTGCTACTCCAACTTCCGGGATGCCTACAAGGCCCTCCGCCACCCTCTCTTCGTCAAATCTGATCACGACTTAATTTTGCTCCTCCCTTCCTATAGGCAGAAACTCAAACGGGAAGTACACGTGCTAAGGACTATTCAACGCTGGTCTGACCAATCGGAATCCATGCTTCGATTGTTTTAATCACGCTGACTGGGATATGCCTCCGCGAACAACGTAAACTCAGTCACTATATCAGTGTATTCGTCTATCTGGAAGTGTATTGGAGATGTTGTACCCACTGTGACCATTAAAACCTACACTAACCAGAAACCCTGCATTGATAGAGACATTCATGCAAAACTGAAAGCACAAACCATCACATTTAACCATGGCAAGGTGACTGGGAATATGGGCGAATACAAACAGTGTAGTTATTCCCTCTGTAAGGTAATCAAACACAAACAGGAGAAACATCAGTATAGAGACAAAGTGGAGTCACAATTCAACGGCTCAGACATGAGACCTATGTGGCAGGATCTACAGATAATCAACGACTACAAAGGGAAAATCGGCCATGTCGCGTACACCGTCTTGCTTCCGGACAAGCTAAACACCTTCGTCCGCTTTGAGGATAACACCGTGCCACTGACGCAGCCAGCTACCAAGGACTGTGGACTCTCCTTCTCCGTGTTAACCCTCGAAGGACTGCTTGCCCAGACGGCATCCCTAGCCACGTCCTCAGAGCATGCACAGACCAGATGGCTGGAGTGTTTACGGACATATTCAATCTCTCCCTATCCCTGTCTGCTGTCCCTACACACTTCAAGATGTGCACCATTGTTCCTGTACCCAATAATGCAAAGGTAACTGAACTAAATGACTCTCGCCCCGAAGCACTTACTTCTGTCATCATGAAGTGCTTTGAGACTAGTCAAGGATCATATCACCTCTACCTTACCTGATACCCTAGGCCCACTTCAATTTGCTTACCACCCCAATAGATCCACAGACGATGCAATCACCACGCCCTATCCCATCTGGACAAGAGGAATACCTACCTAAAAATGCTGTTCATTGACTAGAGCTCAGAATTCAATACCATAGTACCATTCGACCATAGCTCATCATTAAGCTTGAGGCTCTGGTTCTGAACCATGCCCTGTGCAACTTGGTCCTGGACTTCCTAACGGGCTGTCCCCAGGTGGTGAAGGTAGGAAACACCTCCAATTTGCTGATCCTCAACACTGGGGACCCACAAGGATGCGTTCTCAGCCCCTTGCTGTACTCCTTGTTCACCCATGACTGCGTGGCCACGAACGGCTCCAACTCAATCGTCAAGTTTGCAGACCACACAACCGTAGTAGGCCTGATTTACCAACAATGACGAGACAGCCTACAGGGAGGAGGGGAGGGCCCTGGGAGTGTGGTGCCAGGAAAATAACCTGTCACCCAACGTCAACAAAACAAAGGTGCTGATTGTGGACTTCAGGGAGCACCCCCCTATCCACAGCTACGGGTCCGCAGTAGAGAAGGTGGAAAGCTTCAAGTTCCTCGGCGTGCACATCACTGACAAACTGAAATGGTCCACCCACACAGACAGTGTGGGGAAGAAAGCGCAACAGCACCTCTTCAACCTCAGGAGGCTGAAGAAATAAAAAAAACTAAAACCCTCACAAACTTTTACAGATGTACAATCGAGAGCATCCTGTCGGGCTGTATCACCGCCTGGTACGGCAACTGCACTGCCCACAACCGCAGGGCTCTCCAGAGGGTGGTGTAGTCTGCCCAACGCACACCGGGGGTAAACTACCTTCCCCCCCAAGACATCTACAGCACCCAATGACACAGGAAGGCCAAAAAGATCACCAAGGACAACAACCACCCGAGCCACTGCCTGATCACCCCGCTATCATCCAGAAGGCGAGGTCAGTACAGGTGCATCAAAGCTGGGACCGAGAGACTGAAAAACAGCTTTGATCTCAAGGCCATCAGACTGTTACATAGTCATCACTAGCACATTAGAGGCTGCTGCCCTATATACCTAGACTTGAAATAACTGGCCACTTTAATAATTTGAACACTAGTCACTTTAATGTTGACATTTTGCATTACTCTGTGTGTGTGTGTGTGTGCTGTATTCTATTCTACTGTATCTTAGTCTGTGACGCTCTGACTTTGCTCATCCAAAGATGTATAAATTCTTAATTCCTTTAGTTTGTGTGTGTTAGACATTACCGCACTGTTGAAGCTAGAACACAATCGTTTTGCTACACCCACAATAACATCTGCTACACACGTTTATGTGACAAATACAACCTAATTTTGATAAGCAGAATGAGTTAATGCCGTACTCAGCCTACTGACATAATCAATTTATTGAATTATTAGTGTGCATGTAAACGTACTCGTTGTCTGGTTCAAAGAAGGAAAATGACCAGAACTCCATGTTGACTCTCTATTTGAGGTTCTTTTCCACCATTGATTGTCATGTGCTGTATGTCATAAGTCATGGAGATGAAAGGGGGAAACATGGCTGAAGATTGAAAACATTTCTGTGGGGCGGTTGTTTTGAAATGTGGAGGGAGCATGCTCAGAGTGCTAGCAAGATTCCACACCATGACTTGGATCAGTCAGGGGAACACAATGGAGGCCTCGTCACCCAATTAGGTAAAAGGCAGTTCAGAATGCTGTCCGTCTGGTTGGGATGCACTAGGCCCTGTTCTATTCCACTGTGACTGACTGGTTTGACGATGGGAGGGTGTGACGAAAAGAGAGAGGGAGGTGGAGAGATGAGGCTCTCTTTTAATCTGCATGGGGGTGTTGACATGAACGGGTCTAGTTTGTGACGTTGCTTTGTGTGTAGGACAGTTGCCTGTTTGTGTGGAGGTTTTTATAGTCATGCGTTCTGTGACTAGCCTGCCCTTGAACCAGAGATTTGCTGAATATTACATTTGTGCACATACACTCAGTTTTACACTTCTATGATGGTTTGAGGGCCATTGAGTGCACGTAGTTACATACTCATGCTATGTCATCTCTACATCCTGTAGTGCCCTCTACCAGAAAGTCCCACTATGTTGCCATAGCAGAGCAGTTTCTGGAAAATTGTGCAATGCTGAGTACACACACATCCAATTTATGGAGCACTGAGCCCAATAACACATCCATGGGGCCTCTCTCCGCCATCCCTGGGGGTCAGAGTTTGTTGGAGACAGTCCTCAATGGTTCGGGATGTAATTCCGGAGTAAGGGCGGGAAGTGGTGGTGGTGGAGGGGGAGGGGGAGGAGCAGCTCACTGTTGCTTAGTTTGTCAGGTTTGGGCTGCACTCTAAAGGTGTTAGCATGCTTCAGTTTGGCTGGTGGGTAGCCGAAGTCTGCTAGGCGAACCGAACGAGTGTGCTCGCATACTCACTTAAAAGACATTCACTTGAAAAACGAGATAAAAGCCGCAACAGTACTTTGTCCATTTTGAGCCTCAAAATAGTCCGAATTAATCTCAGATAACTCAAGAAATCTGTCTTTTATTTTGATGTTTTTGCAGAGGAGATCTTAGCCGAGCAATTTTACAGTAGATGGTGCAGTATTTCTAAATGGGAAAATGCATGAAAACCCCCAACAACCCCCCCCCAAAAATACAAAATAAAAACTCCAGTCCAAAATGAACAAAAACTGCAAAATGTCATCATAATATATGCAAACACTCTACCAAACTGTTTTGGCTGGTGTGTGTATGTGTGTGTAGTGATGTTTGGCGTAATGAGCATTGGCGTTTTGTGCAAGACCCTCTGGTTCTTACTGGGATCCTATGACCTCTAAACCCTGACCTCTATGGCCCAGAGGAGCAGTGATGACTAATGGCCATGGCAAATAATACAAAATGAAGGGCAAGTACACTATTTGTTCTTAGTGGAGGGTTCGAGTTAGTATATGTTAGCAATGGAGACTAGGTTCGGATATGCCTTGAAAAGCATGCTTAGGATGTGCCGGTCGTTGTCTCACTCCTTCCATGACGACATTTCTCTGCTTCCACGACTGCACAGCTAGGTCTGCCTGTTGTTATTTTATCATCTATTTTCTGTTGAGTTGTTTTGGAGGGTGGGGGGTTGTTTTGCATGCTGCAGGGGATGTTGATGGCTCAGACTGCTGTAGGAGGCTGTGGGGCTTTACTCTAGGGGCTGGCTGGCTGATGTACTGTGGTAAATAATGCAACGTAATCACAGCTGGGGCACGACAGTTTCCTGCAGCGTGTGTGGAGAGAGAGATCTACAGAAAGTGCGAGGGAGAGTGACTGACTGGGAGGTAGTTCGAGTGAACGGAGGGATGCTGTGAAAGCCTGCGGGGCAGGACACAAACTGAAAAAGGGCGAGGGAAGGAACGCGAGGGGAACTGATTCTACACGGCGAACCTTCAGATCTCACCTACGCACATACACGCTCATCATTATTATCGTCATCGGTGTGTTGAATCTTGGGGTGGAAATCATAGGATTGGACACTGCGCTAGTATTTCTATCTGCTAGATGTGTGTGTTAAGAGGTCTCCCAAATTCAGCTCAAAAAGACAAGGCGGGGGACAAGGGAGGGATGGGGTTTTGTCGTTTAATCTGGCGCCAGATCGGGACTGATGGGCTTCAGTAGAATGGCTTTAGTGAATTGCTGTTCCAGCAATGGGCAAATCCCTCCTATCAGATATGATCTTTCTCTATCCCCTCCACGTCCCTCTTTCTCTTTTCCACATCCGTCAGCCTCTGACACCATCTCTGCCTCATTCCTTTCTTCTGCTCTCTCCCTTTCCCCTCTCTAGTTTTTTTTATCTCGATCTCATTCACTCTCATTCCCACCTCGCCTTGTTTTATTTCTACCTTTTTTATTTGTAGGTGGGCCTGTGTGGTGTTTTTAGTTTTTGTCTCGTTCAGCCAAATATCTCTCTGGGACATTTCTTCTCTTCTCTCCGTGGCGGGAAACGCTTCCATGTGAGAGGTTGAAATGGAGCGTCCCAGATGAACTTCTGTGGATTTCTACAGTCTACTCATCCAGTCATACTAACTCTTGTCTTCTAATCCCGATCAGTGAATGTTGAACTACGGGTTTAGGGATACTTCGGGATTTTTGCCAATGAGGCCCTTTATCAACTTCACCAGTGTCAGGTGAACTAGCGGTTACTGTTTTTAGCATGTCGGGAGATAGACTTCCAGTCATTGCGCTATGGGTAATGCTAGTTAGCATTGGATAGCGAAACTACTTATAACTTTCTTCATGCTGGACAGTGACATAACATGGTATCCACAAGTTCCTCTGACTCTGGGGAAGTAGATAAAAAGGCTGTTAATAGGACAGACCAGTTTCTGAGGCGGTAGCAATCTTGCCTGGCCCAGTGGTGTGTTATCACATTGATGATGTAACATTCTGTCTCGGTGATGGAGGTAGTACTTTTGTTTAGGCAAGTGTGTGTGTACATGTTTTAACTTCCTAGCTGGCCTGAAGGAGCTCTGGCATGGCAAACACGCTGAAGTGAACCCCCCCCCCCCCCCCCCGCCACGGCTCCAGGGTGAAATATGGCGTCCAACCACGCTGGGCTGCTGTTTAACCGCCACTAACCAGCTAATTACCAGTAGCACCGACCGAGCTCCCTAGTGACACGTTCTGTGTCTCATAACGACACAAATTTCATGCATCTCCAGTGTCAAAGGTTAACAACTTTTGGGGGTGAGTAGTAGCCTCAGCCTTGGTTGTCAAATATGACATGATAAAGGAGATGCTGTTAGGAAGACCGCTATTGGTAAGCTGGAGGTTGCTAGGGACGATCCGCCATGTTGCGCACATCCACGCCTCCTGTTGTCTCGTAGAAGTGTCTGCCCTCTCCGACGCCTCTGCATGAAGCTAATCTCCTTGGCATATAAAGGACACGCAGAGTGAATTTGTGTAGTTTGCCACTGGAAGAAAGGGAAGAAATCTTTTGAGCAGGTTGACAGATAAGGCTCTTCTCCTTTCTGTGTGGCGGTTTTAAGCCACGTTAAGCTGCTTAATTAGTCATAATCTACAGGCCCCAGGCTGAGGCGGAACTAATGGAGTTAAGACGCAAATTCCATCCCACCATCACTGCCGGTGTTGCCGCCCACCCACCGCCTGGAGTTGGACATGACTGGAGGAGAGATGGAGCGACTCGTCCCCCAGGAGGAGGGAGGGAGGAAGACGAGGGACAGGGACCGGGACAGCACAAGAGGTTAGAATGCTTAGGTGGAGAGAGGGGATGATTTTAATTTTTGGTTCAGAGAAGGTCATGGATTTTGATAGGATAGTTGTCCTATTGGAGGGCTATTTAGGGACCACACCAAGCCTTGTGTGATCATTTCAGTTAGGATGAATTTACACTGTTTGCAAAGCCCACTGTATGGGATCACACATGCTTTTGTGTTGGGGTCTGTGCGTGTATTAGGAGTGATGTGTCTACCGTATAGGCCGTTAACCCTTAGTGTGTTGTGAGTGATCCTGTCCCCTGGGGCTGTGGCTGCCCTGCTCTCCCCCCCATGGTGGAAGTGCTTCTCCTGTTAGTGACACACTTCCTGCCTTTCCCCATCTGACCCTCAGGCTACCCTGGCACTGCCCACTGATGTGTGTGACTGTCCTATTCCCCTTTCCCCTCTGACCCTGGGGCTGCTCTCCTCTCTCTCTGCCCACTGTAGGCCTAAGTAGGTCTCAGTCCATATTCCCCGCTCTCCCCTCCCCCACTGTGTATCATACGGAAAGAGGCTACATCCCAATGTCCCAAATGGTCAATGATGGAACATACGGGAAATGTAGGCTGGAGGATCGGCCAAAATGTACTGTAGGTCTGACCTTTCCTCTTCCTTCGTTCCCTCTCCCCCTACAGACCTTGATTGTCTTTAGAAATTATCATTACAAGCTCTGCAGCGACAGTCTCTTTTATTCTATAGTGTTTTGTAACTTAGCTGTTGTTCTTTTAAACTGCGGTCACTTTGTCTCAGAGGAGAGGCCTCCGCGCTCGCTCCGAACATGCGTTAGCTGTCTGCTAGAGATTTCAGTCATCCATTGTTGAGTTTCATCATCAGAATGAATCGCAGAGCTTTGGCGGAGAAATGACCTCGCACTTCTTTTTTGAGGCCTCCTTTTTTTTCTCTCTCTCTATCTATCTGTCTTCCTCTCCTCGTTCTCCTCCGTCTCGTCCATGCACCACCTATCCAACTCTTTCTCTCTCTGTCTTTCCATCTCTCTCTCTCTCTCTCCCCCCCCCCTTAAGGATGGAGACCATTCCCACGGCTCCACAGTATCACATAACCACTCAGTGAAGCACGGGGTGGGGGGGCTGCTGTATTGTGGTCTTACTTGATTAGACTCAGCAATGTGTGTGACGCTGGAGGCCGCTTTGTTTTGCCTGCTGAACGTGCCGCTCCGCTGAGAGGAGAGGAGAGGAGTAGAGCAGTGACCTCTACTTCAGCGAAGGGGGGGGGGGGGGCTCTGTGTGTTTTGAAATGCTTAGGTTGACAAAAGCCGTATCTTCCACAAACACCGCACCTGGTAGCCTGCCTCCTTCCCTTCTATTCATTGACTCGGTGGGCTCGTGCGCGCGTGTCAGACGAAAGGCACATGTGCAATTGCTTTGGAAAGGAGAGCACACCCTTCAGCTCTTATTACACGAGTGTTCCTCTTTTACAGGACACGCGGACACATGCACGCACACACACACACTCACGCTGAATCCCTGCCGTGCAGCACTTTAAAACATGCATGGGGAGGTTTCATGGCAAAAACAAGAAAGAAAAAAAGATGATTTATTGTTACGTACACCGGATACGTGCAGCGAAATGTCTTTTTTTGCAGGTTCACCCGTAGTATTTTGGCGCCCCTGAAACAAATTGGGTTTAAGTGCCTTGTTTGAGGAGACATCGTTAGATTTTTTTTCACCTTGTCGGCTTGGTTATTCGAACCAGAAACCTTTTGGTTACTGGCCCAACGGTCTAACCCGCTAGGCTACCTGCTGCCCTAAACCTTTTGAGGGAGGGGCCAGGTCTGTGCAGTACTTCCTCTGTGTGGTGAGAAATACCAGAATCACATTAGCCTGTTACTCTGTTAACATCATCCACACAGTTAAACACCACACGCATTGTCTGCTCAGGATGCATAGGACACGCATACAGGCATATAGACTATTGTGTGACCTAGAGCGACCGAAAGTTAACTTTCAGAGGGCCTTTGGAAGACCTTACTATGCACACACCATCTGTACCTCCACCAATCCCATCGGACAACTCCGGTTTAACCAAATCCTACACACACAGACACACTACGAAGGAAAGCATTGTTTACACTCACAAAGTCATCCACGCTACCATTGACCGCTAATCTCTGGCTAACCCAACCAATATTGTAACTGTCTACCACAGTCTTCTGTTTGTCTGTGCCCCTGCTCACAAAGTCCAGTTCATATCAGGGGAAATGAGACACCAGGGCCAGGTTGACAGTTGGTTGAGTAAAGTATAGTGAGTGCTATTGGCTAGACTGAGAAGTTAAAGCTGTGGTACAGTGTCTCAGGGTGCTCCTAGGACTTCATTGGTGTATTTTGTAGAAAGTAGGGAGATTTACCCTTTTTGATCTCCCCCCCCCCCTTTGTTTAATTCCCTTTCTCTCTCCCCTTTCCCTTCATCCTGTCTCCTAGTTTCTTCCCCCTTTCCTTTTTTGTAATTTCCCCCCTCTTTTTAGTCCTCCATCTCGGGTTTTTCTGTCTCTCGCGTCCTTGTACTGTCAGATAGGGGAGAGAACATGCACACACACACACACACACACACACACACACACACACACACAGAAGGCTGAAATAAAGAAGCCCCCTTATCTTCCCCACCAGAGTCTCAGTTAATGCGCTCGCATTCAAATGAATATGTCCCCCTGCCCCCTCCCACGCAAACACGCGCCACACACACGCCCCTCTGCGCTATCTCTGTGGTAGCGAACGCACACACAGGCTGTGCCTTGTGCATTTGTGTGCTGTATGCTAAGCTCTGTGCTTGTGTGTATGCTGTATGCTAAGCTGCGTGTGTGTGCCGTGTGTGTATGCTGTATGCTAAGCTGCGTGTGTGTGTGTGTGTGTGTGTGTGTTCCCAGTGCTCTGACTCCTGTCACTGTGAGGGAATGTACTGTCCCCAGAGCCAGGCAAGGTGATGAAATGGGAGGGTTTGTCACAGTAGTCAGGTCCGAGCAAGTGCAGTCCGCTTGTTTGGGCATTCGTGTCTTAAAGTGTGATATGTTTCCGGGGGAGTTTCTTTTGGCAAATATGAACAGTGTGAGAATGTTAGCAGGCTTCTGTGCGAGGGTTTGTGCCTTCACATGCCGCCCTACGTGTGTGTGCTCGCGCTTAGGGTGTCTGACGGCCCATTTTTTTTTTGTCGCAGTAACACCTATAGTAGCATGTGACGGCATGTGGGTCACACCCGCCGGATCAGATTAATGCTCTGTTCACTTGGACAAGTGATGTTGGCGGCGGGGGGGGGGGGGGGGGGGGGCGGGGCTGCTTCAAGAGAGTAGTCTCCCTCTTCTATGTAGATCACTCTGGATCAGCCTATGGAAGGAACACAGGACCAAATGTTCACAGGCCAGTTCCAGGGGCCTCATGCCATTATCGGAGCTCACTGGAGACTTCCAGATTTTCTCTGTTTTTTTTGGGGGGGGGGGGGGCAGCTGTAACAAGGGTCAGGTGTAACAGGTAGGCCTACATTATATTCACAGTACATGATCCTTGGTTGGCTGAGTGCCAGTGGCAAAAAAATATTTAAAAAGTGGCGACATTCATGTCATCAATATGTTGTTAAACTAGCAACAAGATGGCCTAATGTTTGAGGGGTAACCAACCCTCGGCCTATTTATTTATTGGCTGCTATGCTGCATCAGATGGCCTACATCAGGTGATGATGCTTATTGCCGAATAGCACACCTGATAATATGAACCAATATGTAATTGGGCTCATTTCCGAAGGGGGACTTTATATTTTAGATCTCTGCATCATTTTCATTCATTTTGGAGTAGAATGCCCCCCCCCCCCACACACACACACACCTCACAAATCCCAATTTAACCACTGCGTGTGTACATACTCTGGTAGACTGTTCGCATGCCCCTGGGGATAAGGGCTTGATTGAACACATACAGGGCTGGCTTCAAATGCTTTGGCTGTTGTTTTTTGCAAGCCTTAACTGAAAATCCGTGTTCATCAGGTAGATGCTTTGTTCATGGTAAGACACCCATGTTCTCTGATAACACTACAGTCTAATGAAGAATAAAGCCAGCAGCGTGTTATTTAATAAATACAGTGCCTTGCGAAAGTATTCGGCCCCCTTGAACTTTGCGACCTTTTGCCACATTTCAGGCTTCAAACATAAAGATATAAAACTGTATTTTTTTGTGAAGAATCAACAACAAGTGGGACACAATCATGAAGTGGAACGACATTTATTGGATATTTCAAACTTTTTTAACAAATCAAAAACTGAAAAATTGGGCGTGCAAAATTATTCAGCCCCCTTAAGTTAATACTTTGTAGCGCCACCTTTTGCTGCGATTACAGCTGTAAGTCGCTTGGGGTATGTCTCTATCAGTTTTGCACATCGAGAGACTGACATTTTTTCCCATTCCTCCTTGCAAAACAGCTCGAGCTCAGTGAGGTTGGATGGAGAGCATTTGTGAACAGCAGTTTTCAGTTCTTTCCACAGATTCTCGATTGGATTCAGGTCTGGACTTTGACTTGGCCATTCTAACACCTGGATATGTTTATTTTTGAACCATTCCATTGTAGATTTTGCTTTATGTTTTGGATCATTGTCTTGTTGGAAGACAAATCTCCGTCCCAGTCTCAGGTCTTTTGCAGACTCCATCAGGTTCTCTTCCAGAATGGTCCTGTATTTGGCTCCATCCATCTTCCCATCAATTTTAACCATCTTCCCTGTCCCTGCTGAAGAGAAGCAGGCCCAAACCATGATGCTGCCACCACCATGTTTGACAGTGGGGATGGTGTGTTGCTTTTACATCAAACATAACGTTTTGCATTGTTGCCAAAAAGTTCAATTTTGGTTTCATCTGACCAGAGCACCTTCTTCCACATGTTTGGTGTGTCTCCCAGGCGGCTTGTGGCAAACTTTAAACAATACTTTTTATGGATATCTTTAAGAAATTGCTTTCTTCTTACCACTCTTCCATTAAGGCCAGATTTGTGCAATATACGACTGATTGTTGTCCTATGGACAGAGTCTCCCACCTCAGCTGTAGATCTCTGCAGTTCATCCAGAGTGATCATGGGCATCTTGGCTGCATCTCTGATCAGTCTTCTCCTTGTATGAGCTGAAAGTTTAGAAGGACGGCCAGGTCTTGGTAGATTTGCAGTGGTCTGATACTCCTTCCATTTCAATATTATCGCTTGCACAGTGCTCCTTGGGATGTTTAAAGCTTGGGAAATCTTTTTGTATCCAAATCCGGCTTTAAACTTCTTCACAACAGTATCTCAGACCTGCCTGGTGTGTTCCTTGTTCTTCATGATGCTCTCTGCGCTTTTAACGGACCTCTGAGACTATCACAGTACAGGTGCATTTATACGGAGACTTGATTACACACAGGTGGATTGTATTTATCATCATTAGTCATTTAGGTCAACAGTGGATCATTCAGAGATCCTCACTGAACTTCTGGAGAGAGTTTGCTGCACTGAAAGTAAAGGGGCTGAATAATTTTGCTGAAATTAACATGGGTTCAGGTGGAAATGAATAGGCTCCCTACCTGCTGGATATTTATTGCCACAAGGCAATATTTTCTGTCCATTTAATTTCTTGCCCCAGCTGTTCTGTTGGTCCAGATACAGTGGGGCAAAAAAAGTATTTAGTCAGCCACCAATTGTGCAAGTTCTCCCACTTAAAAATATGAGAGGCCTGTAACTTTCATCATAGGTACACTTCAACTATGACAGACAAAATGAGAAAAGAAAATCACATTGTAGGATTTTGAATGAATTTATTTGCACATTATGGTGGAAAATAAGTAGATTTCCCACACAACGTCACTTCCTGTTGAACGCGGAATGAGGCAGCGCTCGGTTTGTTGGTTTCGAAAGTTTTGAAATTGTCTGAAAAGGTGTTCTATTGGAAAAGTTTTGTTACTAGCTAGCTACCTTTTTGATTTTGGATCCTGCAACGCGGTTGGTATCAGTTGCTGTCCAGGGATCCTAACGACCGAGGGGTTGATGGTGAACTGTTTGGCGTAGCAGCTAGCCTAGCTCTACTGTTAGCTGCCTATCAAGCTAGCAGGGTTTCCTTGAGGTATTGAACACAGCCGAGTCTCTGGGTTTGTAGCTTTAACACCGCAGCACACACACACGCTCACACACACCAACTGATTAATGGATTGCTAAATGTGTGGTTTTTTTCTATTACTTTGCTTGTTCTTTTCCATATTATGTCTATAACTTGTATGGTCTCACAAGGGGTCTGAGGATCTCATCTCGGTACCAAATGGCAGCCAGGCTACCTCTGGCGAGCACATGGAGGGCTGTGCGGCCCCCCAAAAGAAATGCCACCCCACACCATGACTGACCCACCGCCAAACCGGTCATGCTGGAAGATGTTGCAGGCAGCAGAACGTTCTCCACGGCGTCTCCAGACTGTCACGTGCTCAGTGTGAACCTGCTTTCATCTGTGAAGATCACAGGGCGCCAGTGGCGAATTTGCCAATCTTGGTGTTCTCTGGCAAATGCCTAACGGTGTTGGGCTGTAAGCACAACCCCCATCTGTGGACGTCGGGCCCTCATGGTGTCTGTTTCTGACCATTTGAGCAGACACATGCACGTTTGTGGCCTGCTGGAGGTCATTTTGCAGGGCTCTGGCAGTGCTCCTCCTGCTCCTCCTTGCACAAAGGCGCAGGTAGCGGTCCTGCTGCTGGGTTGTTGCCCTCCTACGGCCTCCTCCACGTCTCCTGATGTACTGGCCTGTCTACTGGTAGCGCCTCCATGCTCTGGACACTACGCTGACAGACACAGCAAACCGTCTTGCCACATCTCGCATTGATGTGCCATCCTGGATGAGCTGCACTACCTGAGCCACTTGTGTGGGTTGTAGACTCCGTCTCATGCTACCACTAGAGTGAAAGCACCGCCAGCATTCAAAAGTGACCAAAACATCAGCCAGGAAGCATAGGAACTGAGAAGTTGTCTGTGGTCCCCACCTGCAGAACCACTCCTTTATTAGGGGTATCTTGCTAAATGCCTATAATTTCCACCTGTTGTCTATCCCATTTGCATAACAGCATGTGACATTTATTGTCAATCAGTGTTGCTTCCTAAGTGGACAGTTTGATTTCACAGAAGTGTGATTGACTTGGAGTTACATTGTGTTGTTTAAGTGTTCCCTTTATTTTTTTGAGCAGTGTATTAGCCATTGTGGGTGACTAAATTTTCCACCATCATTTGCAAATAAATTCATTAAAAATCCTACAATGTGATTTTCTGTATTTTTTTCCTCCATTTTGCCTGTCATAGTTGAAGGGTACCTATGATGAAAATTACAGGCGTCTCTTATCTTTTTAAGTGGGAGAACCTACACAATTGGTGGCTGACTAAGTACTTTTTTGCCCCACTGTATATGCTTTTTTTTTTGAGTCAACATGTTTGGTTTTATTGAGCTCTTGGCTCTTTCACTTCTCTCTTGTTTCTAACTGTTTTTCTCAGGCTAAGTGGCTCCCTTGGAGAACTCCACACGAGAGGAGTGGCCCTCCTGGGACATTGGCCAGCCTCACTGCTGGTTACCACACCATTTACCCTAGCCAGTAAAACATAGTTGGAAAATTCTAGGAACATTTTGAGATGGCAAATGAGAACATTTCACTGATGTTAGGTGTAGTAGCTGGTTTTTGGTCTCTAGAGAAGACTTCCAGTTGGCCTCTCACCACTATCTTTTTTTTTTTTTTTGTCTTTCACCCAGTTTCTTTGAAAACCCTCTTTCCTCCTTCTCTCATTCATAGCATTTCGTCTCCAGAGTGCAGTGGGAGCGAAGGTTTAATTTGTTTATTTGTTTCTATCCGGACCTTTTTCCCCTCAGAGGAGATTTTATCACGTTTGCTTGTTTTCTTCCCCCTCCTACAGCCGGCGCTATGAATGAACCCGCTCAAGGTCGTTTGGTCAGTGTGCCTGTCAAGTCTTACGGAGCGCTTGCACGTATTTTCCTTATCTCAGAGAAAAATCCAGAAGTTGTTGACTCTTCAACCCCCCCCCCCCCCCTCCGCTCCCTCTGTTCTCGAATCCCCATGGAGACAGGAGAGAGGGAGAGCCTTAAAGTCCCCTGCCGCGGAGCGGACAACCGCAGCGTAATCCTTATTTCCCACCACATGACAATCACAATAATGACCTTAGCCAGGGCTCATTGATGGAGAGAACTAGACAATGGCAGGCAGTTGGAGGGTGTGTGTGTGTGTGTGTGTGTGTGTGTGTGTGTGCGTGAGGTGGTTTTTGACAGCCCGGCGTCTCCTATATCTGAGCCCCTGGATTAGAGCGCTTATTGGTGGAGACCCCAGATGTTTGTGTTAGAGGTGTGCTCTAACTGAGGTGACGTCACATCGGTGATGGAGTAGCTGTGTGGTCTTCCATTACTGGCTGCAGAGGATGCGGTTATATCTGTGTTTGTTTGGTTAGTCGAGTACAGGATAGTAAAAACCTCCTAGGCCATCCAACGACAACATTTATTTTCCATTCCAGAAGCCTTTTGATGTCATAAGGCTTGTAGGCTCTGCTTAATTGGCCGGTAATTCGAGGCGAGAACCCTGGTAAATGAGGTAGCGGGGAGCAGCAGTGCCAGTCATGAGGCACAGACTGGGGTTTGAGGGGGAGGGGAGAGGAGGGGGGGTTGGCATTTGCATGCTGTCTCTAAGCAAACAAATTCAACGGGTGGGGTTCTAAACCACACGGATCAACACAATCAAGGCAGCTGTAAAATAATGTTTTTCACGCCGTTTTCCCCTCTCCCCCCTCCTCACACTTCTGTCCTCTGAGACCGGCCTTGAGGACAGGCCAGACTGGGCCTTCTTGGCTGGGTGGTGGTGGGTGCTGTCTGCGCTTCACTGGTTTAACGCCCCTACCTCTTCTGCTCCATAGCACCCCTTGGCAGAGGAGTGTGGTTTTTGCACAGGCAATGTAGAACTGTTTCACGGGAGCTGGTGGCCTCCAACTGCCATGGTCATGAGGGGAGGGGAGAGGATAGAGGTGATCTTTGATTTATTCCTGGTAATTGTACAATTCACACATGAATGTTTGTATAGCCCGGTGTCAGATCTGTTTGTGTTTTTGCCGACTCCATTATAATTCGCAAGCCAAACACGGCGTGACAATTTCAGAAGGAGTTGGCAAGAGAGCAGAAACAGTCTGGCACCCAGGCTAGTGTTAGTAGTGTGGGTCCCTGACATGTCCGCTGCCTACTAGTCCATAACAGTGAGAGCCTCCCTTAACACCGTCACCCAACCCCACCTCAGAGATGACCCTTAACCCCCAGCGAGCAACATTCCTCTGAGTGTGTTGTGGGTAGGGGCTGGGTCAGCTGGGCAGTGGACAGATCTAAGTCAATTTCAGCCTTGGACCGGCAGGAGGAGAAGGCAGGAAGCAGAGGCAGGGGCTCTAATGGTCGTGCTCCTCCTCTTGTCTGGAGGCTCATTTAAAATGGATGAGCAAGCGTAACCCTCCAACCTCTGGACTGCTGTCTGCCCCCGGGCCCGTCAGCTTCCTCCCGTATCTGCTCACACTGGATGGGAGTCAGACCGCAAAATAAACGTGCGCGCGCACACACACATACTGGAGAGCGAGTTAGGCTGCAGGAGAAACACACATAGGACCTCATCATTCTGGGTTTCAAGCTTAGCCAATTGCAGGTCTCGTTTGTTTTACAGAACTGAGAAGAGGATGCCAATGTAGCGAGGGGTTATTAAAGCAGGGAAATAGGCTGTTTATCAGTTTGCCTTTTTAGTTCCTCCTACATGAATCACACTGGGGAGAGGGGAAACGAGAGAGCTAGAGGAGGGGGGTGGGGTGAGCATCTGCAGCCATCTGCCTTTGCACCAAGAGTTGGTTACTGTGGCAACAAGTAAAAAGTAATTATGTCTAATTGACACTATTGCAGGTTCAGGTGTTTTCAATTGTGTCATTTGCTTTACTCACTGCAGAGTGACTCATCGCCTTCTTTGGCTGCTCTCCGTAAATACTTTCTCCCCCCCCCCCCCCCCCCCCATTCCTCTCTTTCTGTGCATGGCGTGTATCTTTCGGCAGCGCAGAGTGATTTAGGGCGTGGGTCCCTCTCTTCGCTGTCTGTGAGGTCCCCGCCCCCCACTGCCTCTGCTGTGTTATTCATCAGAAGGAGAGGGTGCGAGAGCAGTTACACCTGGCCCTGGTTCAGGGGTTTTCCACCACGTTGAGGCTTTTTTAGTGCAGGAGCCCTAAGTAGCCCTGGATGCCATTAGCCAAGCACAAATGCTTGGTGTTTACCCGAAGCCGGTGTCAACCCTCATCCTCCCATGCTCCCTTTCTCTCCTCCTCACGTTGTCTTCCTCCTCCTCATTTTGTCGACTTTCTTTATGCATCTCCTCTTGCTCTCCCCCCCCCCCCCCCCCGGCGTCGTCCTCCCTGTATCCTGTGTCCGGTACGTCATGTATTGGGCCTGCCCTGGCTGTGTGTCAGAAAGCTTTTAAAAGCTCTGTGTTGTGGACCAGCTGCATTACTCCATCAGCAGGCTCTATTAGTCCTGTGTGGAGTCGTGGTTGGAGTGGAAGTGGTGCATCTATTGCTTCCTGTTCCATTGACAGCAAAAGGTAACGCGGGGTGGCAGTTGTCCAGGCGACCATGTTGACGCTCATACACACGAAAAACATTTCATATGAAAACACACACACACACACACCCAACCCCCTATATGTTTGCTAGCACCTGGCAGTGTTGTCACATGTACCAGCAACATGTTTAGTTATTCTGCTGTACTTTTCCCCTCTCATTAATCTCTCCTTGTCCCCCTCTATCTCTCTTCTCTCTCTGTATCTCCCCCCCCCATATCCTCCATATTCTGTTTTAATTGGTCTCCGGCAGTGGTGAAGGTAGATTTTAACTTCTTGCCGGTGCGGGACCGCCTGTGTGTGCACTCACGTGCACTATTATTTTTGATGGGAGGCAGCACGGTGCATCACACCACACAATTTCCACTAATATAAGGTGTGTTTTGTCTCTTTGTTGAAATATTATAGCTTACATGGCAATTATTTGCAACCCGGAGAAATAGCAAACATACACAATTTACAGTGGCATAATTCATATCTTCAACAAAATTACACATTTTATGCTGCTCTCACAGGTGTTTATTTTGTTGTTGAATTTTAGATTTTCTTGTAAAAATCCCCCAGGATGCTCCCATTTTCAGCTCTCACGACCTCTCATTACCACGAGCTGAAATGCTGAAAGAGAGAACCCAAAATAAGTATGTTTTGAGGTGAAAATAATCCATAATGCACCATCGGTTTAGGCCTACTCCACCCATCTCAATCGTTTCTTTGAAACACAGTTGACAGAAAAAAATGCAACCTACGTTTTACCTCAAGTGAAAGAAAGTCTTCAAGCTGTTCTGAAGTAGTTCTTAACCATATCTCCAATTGGAAGGTCTTGACACAGATACAGTGGGAAGAACAAGTATTTGATACACTGCCGATTTTGCAGGTTTTCCTACTTACAAAGCATGTAGAAGTCTGTCATTTCTATCATAGGTACACTTCAACTGTGAGAGACAGAATCTAAAACAAAAATCCAGAAAATCACATTGTATGATTTTTAAGTAATTAATTTGCATTTTATTGCATGACATAAGTATTTGATACATCAGAAAAGCAGAACTTAATATTTGGTACAGAAACCTTTGTTTGCAATTACAGAGATCATACGTTTCCTGTAGTTCTTGACCAGGTTTGCACACACTGCAGCAGGGATTTTGGCCCACTCCTCCATACAGACTTTATCCAGATCCTTCAGGTTTCGGGGCTGTTGCTGGGCAATGCGGACTTTAAGCTCCCTCCAAAGATTTTCGATTGGGTTCAGGTCTGGAGACTGGCTAGGCCACTCCAGGAACTTGAGATGCTTCTTACGGAGCCACTCCTTAGTTGCCCTGACTTTGTGTTTCGGGTCGTTGTCATGCTGGAAGACCCAGCCACGACCCATCTTCAATGCTCTTACTGAGGGAAGGAGGTTGTTGGCCAAGATCTCACGAAACATGACCCCATCCATCTTCCCCTCAATACGGTGCAGTCAACCTGTTCCCTTTGCAGAAAAGCATCCCCTCCATGCTTCACGGTTGGGATGGTGTTCTTGGGGTTGTACTCATCCTTCTTCTTCCTCCAAACATGGCGAGTGGAGTTTAGACAAAAAAAGCTCTATTTTTGTGTCATCAGACCACGACCTTCAACCATTACACAGCTCTCTGGTCTTGGCCATTGTGGAGAGGTTGGAGTCTGTTTGAGTGTGTGGACAGGTGTCTTTTTATATAGGTAACGAGTTCAAACAGGTGCAGTTAATACAGGTAATGAGTGGAGAACAGGAGGGATTCTTAAAGACAAACTAACAGGTCTGTGAGCGCCAGAATTCTTACTGGTCGATAGGTGATCAAATACTTATGTCATGCAATAAAATTCAAATTAATTACTTAAAAATCCAGAAAATCACATTGTATGATTTTTGTTTTAGATTCCGTCTCTCACAGTTGCGATAAAAATTACAGACCTCTACATGCTTTGTAAGTAGGAAATCCTGCAAAATCGGCAGTGTATCAAATACTTGTTCTCCCCACTGTACATGTTGCTGACCTGAAATAGTAAACAACAAACAATATTAATATAAATATTGATGTGATTACATTAATAATAATTGAATAATAAGCTACAGCTAACAAATTAAAAGTTGAAACGCAAGGCTCAGTGTCCAAAGCCCCCCCCCCCACACACACACACACACACCTGTAATCACACCCTGTGTAACCATGCAATTGAACCAGACTAACTTTTCAATTGTAGCCACTCATGATCTCTTAAGCACCACCTCTAGTGAACACGTTGGACCATTATAATTTCTGCCTCTTGGATACAGCCTCTGAGTGTCCTCTCCTAGACCACACACCAAAGACACCACGTCGGAGTTAAAACAGTTGAATATTTGTGAATGAATCAAACTCCAATAATAATCTATTTTAAGACTGGAATCAATTTAACGCGGGATCTCACAGTATACATGCTACAGCCTATATTCAGAGCCATATTTCTAAATATGTCTCTGCCGATAAAGTCAATTTGTAACAGGTTAAAGAAATTGACCTACCATGGCAAGATCGTTGAGGGTCTGGCAAGTTTGACCAAGATGACACATTTCCTCTTTTCAGTTACTGCATTTAGGATACGCAACTGGGTAAAGAACAATTATACACGATGTACTAGAAGGGACACATTAAGAGTTACCATGTGTACAGGTAATTGAACAATCCTGAACCCCACTTCTAAACGACGGGCTACCTACCCTACCTTATTTATAGCCTCCCTTTTTGAAATGTCATGAATGAGGTAATGTGTAATTCCCAACGTCTAAAATTCCGTTCATTCACCTTGCGTTTCTGTTTAGGATATTTAGCATTCCTGTCCTCTGTGTGCATGTGTGTCTTCTGTGTGCAATGATGCTGAAAGGCAGGGGTAGATTACATTTCTTCCCGGTACGGCACTGTCCTGTAAACTTTTTTTAATTGTATTTTTTATATTTAACTAGGCAATTCAGTTAAGAACAAATTCTTATTTACAATGACTGCCTACCAAAAAGCAAATGCAACCTAGGGTGGCAGTATTTACAGAGGCGCTTTGCCGCCCTAGGCGAGACAAACATTTGCCTCCCCGCTAAACTAGAATAGTTGATTGATTGAAAAACAGCGTGCTATCCAGAGAAAAGTCTCAAAAGAAAGGTGGATAATGAAAATACGTTTTGTGGAAGAATGGACAGAAAAAATAATTCTTAACATATTTCTCCAATGTCAAACCAGAGTTTCTTGTTTGCAACGAAACAGTTGCTGTATACATCCTCATGAATCTAAGCATGGCACTTTCAAAAGTTACCTTTCCTCCCGAACAGAGGCTCGATCGACCCAGATACATTTTCAGCCTCAACTGCTGGCTAGGCATCCAGAAGTGCTTCCCAAGAAGCTGTCTCCTTTTGAAACATTTTCACTTTTTTTGAAAAGAGAATCTCAATTAATAGGGACGGAATAGCAAAGTAAATGTTTTGTCTGATATTGAAGGCCGCAGCTCAGCTTCAGAATGATTTGTAGAGAAGAATCGATATATCCCCATGTTGACCAGTCACGTCATGTGTGGTCATTTTAAAGCTTGTTTCTAGAATAAGGCGACGGAGTTAAGCATTGTTATAGAAGCCTTTTATATTAACTGGACCACTTAAATATATATTTCCCCCCAAAAAATATCATCACATATAAATGAATGTGAGGTGCTGCTGGAGATGCTTCGTAGTCAGTTTAGCTCGGTAAATGGCGCCCTAGGCGGCGGTGTAATGGGTGGGCCAGCCGTGGGGCCTAAACAGAGTTATTTTTTTATTTGTAATATTTAGAATCCCTATTAATTCAATAGCATCTCTGTGGGCCTAGTCAAAGATTTTCTCATTTTACTTTTTAAAATGCATTACCTTTTTATTGTGGCGTAAACACAACCCGTTTTGACATTTATCTGATTGTCAAACCGTCACTTCAAAGGGCTCCTTTACCAGGCTAGCAGCGCACGTTCCTCCACTTCCTACCATATTTCAAGCCTCCAAACAGTGGTGAATGGAAAGAGACACAAAACACCAAAAAGTGTCATGATATTTGCCGATTGTCATAAGGCCCGAATAAATGCCTCAACTGCTGTCTGCGCGCGTCTCTTTGTCAGCCACTCATCTATGCCTTTGCAAAATATCAGTGTTCTCCACGAAACCGCATCGCATTTTTTGGAGCGTAGGTTATACCACACGTTTTTCAAGTCCATTCTCACATTGTTCATGCCTCGGACACATGGTCATGGTAAATAATGTTGTAATAGCCTCCGGTTTTCTTGACATTTTCGTTTGAATTATTGTGATGGTATGCTGTACCGGTAAAACATGAGCTTTTTTTTTTTTTTTTTGCCGGGACGCGGTACCGCCTTACTTTCACCCCTGGTCTTGGGATTCAGTAGTGCATGAATGTTTCTCTTGATGAAACACTATCTAAAACGCTCTCATTTTAAGTAGAGGGCATGATAGTTTAATGTGGGGGCTTGTGTGTGAGCAAGTGTGAATCTCGGGTATCTTTGCTGGAGCATATGGTGTGCCATGAGTGTATGTGTGAATCTGTGCGTGAAGGCCATCTGTCCCCTAGCTATAGCTATTGGGTACAGAGCTTTCTCATTGGTGTTACTCTTTAAAGCCTCCCCCAGGACTTCACAACACCTGTTTGGTTCCCACGAAAGGTTGCAGGTCCAGGCAGATTACTACTGAGTAAGACTCCTAACCTAGATAGCAGCTGTGCGTGTACTGTGGGGAATATGAATGGGCACTCTGTGAAAACTGTCGAGCAATACAAGTCACTCTAGCAGGAAGCTAATCATAATATTTCAGCAGCTTTCTTTCCTAGAACCAGCTGGGAAATGCCCCTGACAGCTCTCATTAGCCCCGACTCTGGTTCAGTTCGACATCTCTGCTGCTAATAGTTAGGGTTAGCATTTAGATGTGGATCAGCAGGTCTGATGTCAGCATTTTAACAGTGGTTCTGATGTAAGCAGAGCCTCAGTGAATGGGGGAGGGGGGTATAAAGGTACAACACCTGTGTTGTCAGACCAATTACACAAGCAATTAGCCTGCAAAGCTCTGACAATCATGTGGGTGACTGGCATCTGGATGAGGAGATATAGCTACCCCAAAGGAGGAGGGGGATGCTGGGATATTTACAGTTCTCTCTGTCTCTCTCTCTCTGTGTGTGTGTGTCCTTTCTACACGTTTGTTTTATGTGGCTGGGTGAGTGAAAGATGCACGCCTGTGTTTATTATTACTCATCTGTCTGTGTAGTGCATGGTTTGTTTCCACCCTGTATTGAGTTTGGCTGGGACGGTGGCTGTAATACGGTGTCTCTTCACACCGCGTTTTGCTGACAACTCCTTTACTCCAGAGTGAGATCCGATGTGCTAATGCCAGTTCAGCCTCCCTGCTCGTCTGACAGGGACTGGGGTTGTAGGGTTAGTCAGGAAGACACGCAGCTCTGCTAGGAGGGAGCGAGGGCACACAAATAACTCTTTATCCTGGAGAACAGAGAGTCGTGTCTCTCTGACCTGCTGATGTCTTGCAGCTGTTGACGTTGTTGTGGCTCAAACTTCTCTTACCATGTCGGCACGGGCAAATTTGAGTGAATAGGAACACTGTTTTAAACGCACACTGACCCAGAGGATGGTGGGTAGCATGTTTTTAGCAGGCGCGGTATGCAGTGGGATAATGTCAGCTGAAGGTTGTCGGGCTGTCCGTGTAGGGAGTCGCCTCGTGGCTAAAGCCAACGCTTTCGCCCCGGCACTCCTTGACTCCGACGCGGTGTGTGGCCGGCGAGGGAAGGAACGTGTCGTGTGGGTGGGATTAATAGCTGTCACCGTGCACCGTTCATTTGGCTTGTGTTGTCAGAGAGGCCTCATGATGCTTTGGAAGGGTTAAACTCGGTGACACCATCTTGATCTGCTCAGCCTCTCCCTCATTTCCCCCTCTTTCTCTAGTAGGCTCTTAACCATCTCCCTCCCTCTCTGCTAGGGCTGGGCCATTATTATTATTTTTTTCATAATTTGTTTATCGAATGAATTCGATTCATTTGAATTTTCTTTTGTTCGATATTCCAGATACCTGTATTGCAGAATCCACATTTTTTTGTATTTTTAGTTATTGAGCGTTTGTCCACTTGTTGTCTTTTTGGTCTCGTCTCGTTCGCTCCTTTCTGTGCTGTGCACCTTCCCATTTGCCCCAGTTTCAACTCGCTATTTGAGATTTGAGGTTTGTTCCAACAGAATCATTCATACGGACACCGAAACAGATGGAGACATTATTTGACTGTAATAGAGGAGAAGTTAAACAGGGTATGGTTAGAAAGGTTATGTTTCAACTCCTCAAATTTCAAGCAGAGCAGATACTACTAAAACAGATGTTCCAATGAACATTTGACTCTGAAAAATGAATGCTCAGTTTGTCGCGCGCGCATTACAGTACCACGTTTCACTAGCGGCATTTTAGTCAAACAAAGCTTGTTGTACTAGCTGTTTAGTCCGTTTAAGAAATGTGCAATAAGCATCAAATAATGATAAGATAGGCCACTTGATTTCAACATCTGAACAAAGCGGACAGGCTAGCACCCTGTTCAAACAGTTGGAGACGGACAGACGGGTGTGTTCATTACTAGTCAACGGTTTTGCATTGTTCACCGAATTCAGAGATTGTGAAATTATACCTAGATCCAAGTTGGTTGAAATTGACATGTAAATATTAGCTGGCTACTCACTAGCACGTTGGCTTGTGTTAATGTTCTATAACGCCTGCTACATTATTAGTGAATGTGCATGATACATGGTTCTGGTTACACGTGTAACAAACATGTCATTTTTAAAGGCATACCTGAAAGCCAGATCAGTGATTATTGCAAAAAAAAAAGCAGGTATAAGTATTTTGATAAAATAATTAAATCATTACTGGGTCTTAAGGTTGTGGAAATATATTCAGCCTAGGTATAATTACACGAGCTCTGAATTCAATAGATTATTGTTGACTTTTTTTGAAATGCGGTGGATTTTACCTTTTTTAATTATACAACAACGCTTAATTAGAGAGACCATAACACAAATCGATCTCTCGTGAAACACCCGTAAGTTTGCAAAAATGGCGATATGAGTTTGAAGCCATTTCTCCCAGCCCTGCTCTCTGCTTCTCTCTGTGTTAACCAAACAATGGTTGCTCCATCTTTCCAATCTACGACACCTTCCTTTTCCTCTATCCCTCCCACTCTCCCTCCTGCTGTGCAACAGTAATTCTCTCCCCCTCGTCCTCCTCTCTACTTTTCTCTACATATTTAACCAAACTATCTTTTTCTCTCTAGGGCTCTTTCCTTTTTCATCTCCTGCTCTAAAACAAAGCAATATTCTCCTCCATACCCCCCCCCCCCTTCTGCTTTCCCCCTCTCCTTCCATCTCTTGCTACATAAGAACATGGTGGCCTGCCCTAACACCAACTCTGTCTCTCATGCCCCTGGCAGGGAGGAAAAGGACATTACCTCAGTGTGGTGTCTTGTGTGACAGGGCATGGCAGGGTAAAACCCAATGAAATAGCGGCTGGACTTTGGCCTGGCGAAGGTCACACAGTACTCTGCTGGTAAACAAGCTGCTAGCTGGGAGAAAAGCCACTGCAGAGAGCTCCACAGAGAACCCTGCCAGGATGTGATGTACTACAGGCCTGTTTTATTAAAGAGCGTTAAAGCGTTCCAGAGCTTTTTTGTGTGTGTGTGTGTGTGTGTGATCCAGTGATTAGACAGAGCATCCTAAGGGGATTTGGGCAGCAGATCTCTGGCTTGATGCTACGTGAGCAGAGCATCGTACGAATACATGCTGCGATAAAGGAAATGTCAAGATGCTCTAGTCCCTGGTAATCCAGAGTTTGTGTAATCCCACTTTGTCTGACCATCCTACCTGGTTTACTGCCCCTGTGAGGTGTGTGTGTGTGTGTGTCTGTACTGCAATGACATCGGCATCAAGTGTGTGTGTGTGACTGTGCCTGTTAAGATAATATCATGATAATGGTGACCTCTGGAATTAGTGAATACATGACTTGTGCCGAGTTTTAGTGTTACATGTTTGTTTACTAGGAACAATTTTGTGTGTGCTATATTTGGAAAAATAGTCTTTGTTTGTTTGTTTGCGTGTGTACACTGCATTAGTGAAAGAATCTCTGTGTGTGTGTGTGTATATACACTTCCTGTTGGTAAATGGAAGAGGGATTCATTGCATTAGTGAAAGAGGCTAATGATCTGTGTTTCATTTATTTGTGCTTGCGTCACTGTATTAATGTATTACAGTGTGTGTGTGGAGAGAATCCGTGACCATTATGTTGATGCAGATTTCATCTCCCTTCTTTCCACACCCCCTCCCTCCTTCCCTCCATCCGTTCTTCTGTGAGAGAACCTCGCCTAGGCAGGAAGTGGTGTCCGTGTGAGAGTTCTCCTCCCCTGTGCCCTCACTAATGGAGGGCAGGCCTCCTGTGAAAGAGAGCGGGAGAGGAGGGAGAGAGACGAGGGGATACGATGAGAAGGATGAGAGAGATGTATGGAGGGGACGACTGAGTTCAAGTTAAAGATAGAGATTGAGGACGAGCGGGAGAGCGAGAGAAGGGAACGTGGGTAGAAGACGGATGGATGTGGAGCAGTTTGGCTGTTAGCAGTGCATTAGAGCAGGCTGTGGGAGAGAGCGAGAGATGGGGCCCAGAGAAGGCATCATTCTCAGTAAGGGGGGTTTACCTCTGCTACAGCTCTCTGTCATCATCACCATCACAGAGGTTATGATTATTTTATGAAATATGGCATTGTCAGTGACAACCCCCGGTCCCCTGATATATGAAAATAGCGGCAGCTCTTTCTCAGAAACCACTGCGAGAGAGTTTTCTAGTGTGAAATATTGGAATAACTCAATGTGCACAGTGAAGTCTCCTCCCCCCCTCCCCTCCCTCCCAACAAATCAGGCACAGCTCATAAAGATGTATGCCTTGCATACATAGGCTTAGGCTAACATTGTCTTAGTTCTCATGGCGGTTGGTTCTCAGGGCTATGGGTTATTTGACAGGCCTGAGAAGACCCAATAGACGCCGGCTCAAAGTCAGGCCTTGTTGACAGTCTCTGGCTAACGCCCTGTAATGAACCATTGGAATGCTTGGATCCTGTGGCTAGTTAAGTCTCCCCCCCCCCCCCAGCTGCCCTCTGACACGCGTGTTAGTAAACTTCACGGCTAGGTGCCCACTGCGGCACCGGTCCCTATCGTTCCTGTGCTTCTGATTATGGGAGAAGTGATGCGCCTTTCCAGGCCTAGTCCCAACCTCATCCCAGAGGGAAGGAGAACAGCTCACATGACGCTAGGCCTCTGACCTAGCGACCCCCCCCCCCCCCCCCCCGCATGTATTTTGGGGTCGGAGGTAGATGGAATGTAGACCCTAACCTATTCCCTTCAGCCAGGGGCTAGCGGTGAGTGTGTGGCAGGACATGCCCACTAGACACACAGCGAGGGCCTCAGGCGGCACTGGAACACTGTCTGTGGCTGGACAAACTGAATCTGGATAGTATATAGCTAGCGCTGTACATTCTTTCCCTTTTACAGATAGTTTGGTAATCTATCTTGTCGTATGTACTCTTGCAGGGTAAGGTTAAGGCTAAAGCCTCAAGGCAGTAGTTTGATGTATTTCATAGTTGCTGTTTACCCAGGAACCGTTTTATGAATTGTTTATGGCAATGGCAGTTATTGTGTCATTTAGCACGCTAACGCGTCAGGGACTATTTTCCTTGGTCTCTGTTGTTAACGGTCTCTCAACAGTTGAGATGAAATGCTGCTGGTTTTAGTTGTTTACTTCACCTTTCCAAGGCCTGTCACAAGAGCAGCCCGGGAAAACAGGAAAAATTGCATGACAACTGTGTTTGTGGTTCTTGCGTAGGTTGTTTCTGAAAATATTGCTGAAATACCCCCGCTCTCAAGTATTGTTGCAGTAATAAACACCTGTGTGTGTGTGTGTGCAAACACGCACTCATTTTGGCTATCAAGGAAACGGGCAGCTGGGACAAGTCAAGCAGATGTTAGCAGCATATATCCGAGCGCCTGCTGAACTGTATGGCTGGTCCTCAGACCTGAGGGGAACCTCAATTCGCCATGAACCAACATGCCAGGCTAACTTAGGCCGTACACCTGACCCAAATGAGCCTGTTGTTCCCAAATGCTTCAAGATGTCCACCGTTGTTCCTGTACCCAAGAAAGCAAAGGTAACTGAACTAAATGACTATCGCCCTGTAGCACTCACTTCTGTCATCATGAAGTGCTTTGAGAGACTAGTCAAGGATCATATCACCTCCACCTTAACTGACACCCTAGGCCCACTTCAATTTTCTTACTGCCCCAATAGATCCACAGACGATGCCGTCGCACTGCCCTATCCCATCTGGACAAGAGGAATACCTATGTAAGAATGCTGTTCATTGACTACAGCTCTGCATTCAACACCATAGTACCCTCCAAGCTCATCATTAAGCTTGAGGCCCTGGGTCTGAACCCCACCCTGTGCAACTGGGTCCTGGACTTCCTGACGGGCCGCCCCCAGGTGGTGAAGGTAGGAAACAACACCTCCACTTCGCTGATCCTCAACACTTGGGACGCACAAGGATGTGTTCTCAGCCCCTTGCTATACTCCTTGTTCACCCATGACTGCATGGCCACGCAGGCCTCCAACTCAATCATCAAGTTTGCAGACGACACAACAGTAGTAGGCCTGATTTACCAACAATGACGAGACAGCCTACAGGGAGGAGGTGAGTGGCCCTGGGAGTGTGGTGCCAGGAAAATAACCTCTCACTCAACGTCAACAAAACAAAGGTGCTGATTGTGGACTTCAGGAAACAGCAGAGGGAGCACGCCCCTATCCACATCGACGGGACCACAGTGGAGAAGGTGGAAAGCTTCAAGTTCTTCAGCGTGCACATCACTGACAAACTGAAATGGTGCACACAGACAGTGTGGTGAAGAATGTGCAACATCGCCTCTTCAACCTCAGGAGGCTGAAGGAATTCGGCTTGGCCCCTTAAACCCTCAAACTGGTAGGCCTGGTACGGCGCAACCACAGGGCTCTCCAGAAGGTGGTGCGGTCTGCCCCACGCGTCACCGGGGGCAAACTACCTGCCCTCCATGACACAGGAAGGCCAAAAAAGATCATCAAGGACAACAACCACCCGAGCCACTGCCTGATCACCCCGCTATCATCCAGAAGGCGAGGTCAGTACAGGTGCATCAAAGCTGGGACTGAGAGACTGAAAAACATCGATCTCAAGGCCATCAGACTGTTAAATAGCCTTCACTAGCACATTAGAGGCTGCTGCCCTAATATACATAGACTTGAAACACTAGTCATTTTAATAATGTTTACATATTTTGCATTACTCGTCTTGGATGTATATGCTGTATCCAATTCTGCTGCTCATCCAAATAGTTATATATTCTTAATTCCTTTACTTTAGATTGTGTGCTTTGTTAGATATTACTACACTGTTGGAGCTATTTCGCTACACCCACATTAACATCTGCTAAACACGTGTATGTGACAAATAAAATTGTGTGTGTGTGTGTTTACATGGTTAGCTCATGTGGGTCATTGCTAATCTGTGTGGTCACTGCAGATGTCGTGGTTATTTGTTAATGTAGCCTTTTCCATGGCACTCCAGCATGTTGCTACTGGCCATTTCCACGTTAAAGGATCAATGTGCACCAATGTGGCGTTTTTTATAGGAGCATGTCAAATGAAAGCCAAGAGTCCATCTTTAAGAAATGTAAATATTTTTCAACCATTTTCCATCCCAAAATGAAGGAATAAGTAAAGGCGTTGATTTCTGATCAAACAGATGGTAAAGGGGTCTTAGAAAATATCTAGCGGAATAACGCACAAACCTTTAATTTATTTTTATGCACGTGAACGAGCGTTCACACGCTGGTTGGCGCTTCAAATTAGAAAGCAAGTCTGTTTGTCCTCACGTCTCCACGAAGCAATGCTGGTAAAGTCAGCGGATAATTTGCCAGAAAATAGAATATTTGTTCATTTTTAAATCTGGAATTGTGACACGTATAGTTAAGTGTTTTATTTAGCGTCGATACGTTTAGCTGCTAGTGCCAATAATGCATATTTGAAAAACAATAACTTTATGCCTACCTTGGTTGATTTCGAGCACAGGCATATAGCCTAGGCAGGCTATAGCTGGGAAACGCGAGGAACTCCGTTCAAGAGAGAATACTGTATGTAGAAGGAACGAGACTAGCTAAATTATTTTATAAACTGCTAGGGTGTATTAGCCTCAACTCGCCTCACATTCTTGAGCCAGCATAACAGGAGGCAGGTACGGTGGCTCCTGTAGGACATGTAAGGTGAGACAAAAGGAACACGCAACAATAATTCACAAGGGCTACATAGCGAACATAACAAATACAACTGTTTATGATCGATTCTAGTGACAATTATGTTAGCATACACTATGCAGTCTATGTGAATTTATGCTCTACTCTCATGCGCACATTTTGACTTCGTTGATGGCGTCTTTTTGGCTTAAGTATTAAAAGGTAACAAAAAAATGCATCAAAACACAATGTTGAAGACCCCTGCCAACTAATATCGACAGTTGTATTTAGAGCACATTATTTGTACTGAACTATACTCTACTTTACTGAATATTGCTGTGCTGCAGGGCTCAACATTAATGCTTGTCCGATTGGACCAGAAAACTTTTTTTTTTTTTTATTAAAATAAATAATTACAATTTTAAAGTAGTTGGACAAGCAGTTTCTAGATTTAAATTGTTCGATTGGACAAGTAAAAAAAAAAAATGACCCTCAAACAATTGGGCTACTCCTCCGGATGCGATGTTTTGCTCACGGTCCACCCAATCTCTGCAGAGTGCATTGGAGTATAATTATTGTAGGCCTGCATTGACAGGCATAAGTGGTCTTTCAATCATGCAGTCGCGAGGTGTGTTTCTGAGATCAAAGCGAGCATAGCCACGTTTTAAACATTTGTTTATTCATTATTGCTAGATTAGTTATTTGCCCAGTTACAGCTCATTTTTGGTCAGCAATGAGAAAGTAATGGTGAGTGAGATGCACAACAGGTAAAATGATATACAACAGACTAACTACTGTACATAACTAGCCAAACTACACTATGTTTTGAATTGGCTATCTCGCTAGCTAACTATTTAGACTTTTAGCATGTATCATTCCACTGGCACAAGTGTATAACCGCAAATGGCCAACGCGCAGTTGATGAAAACAATGCTGTAATACTCCGGTTGTAAAAAATAAGTAAAGTGCTCAAAATTGGCTGGGATTCTCCTTTATTCAATATTGGCCATGTAAGTATTGGAATAGCCTAATTGACAAAGTAACCTATGCTGTCAAGATCTCCCCTGAACACTGAATATTTTAACCTTACAAATAGACAAACATCTTAGTTAGCTACCTCACTCACCTTAGCCATTTGATTCCTGGCTCATTGAATGGGGGAATTATTTTATAAAGACATAACAAGTATTTGGTTGTAATTGTAATGTAGCAGGGTGGCCAACCATCCTCCAAGATATTCCAGGAGAGCTACTGGGTGTGCAGGCTTTTGCTCCAGTCCTGCTCGAACACACAACATTGTAAAAATATCAGCCGCTCAACAGGATCTCAACAAGCTGACTCTGGTGTGTTTGAGCAGAGTTTTTCTAAAAAAAAAGCCCTGCCCACCCAGTAGCTTTCTAGATGGAGGGTTGACGGACCACATGCGTTTTCTACAGTAGACTTATCAGTGCAGTATTTTACTTTGAGGGGGGGGCGTGGTTAAGTGCCTTGCTCAGGACATATTAAACATGAGATCATAGAGCAGCAGGCTTCCATTTCAATACTAGTGATAGTAATGAAGGTAACAACACAATTATGTCACCTTTTTGGTCCATGGTGTCACAGACCTGTTTTTTTTGGGGGGGGGGGGACAAGCCACTTTTTTTAGTCAAAAAATAGTCCAAAATCTCTCCTACTTTTCCGAAGGACGAGTGGCTAAAAAGGTTCATTTAAAGCCCTGTACTGTACTCTGAGCTGTACTTTGATGTCTGAAATCTATGATTTGATTTAGTCCGGTTCGGACCAACCAAATTTGGTCTTGTTTTGGGGCGGGGCTCATTTCAAATAATAGCCAGTGTGTAGAATATTACCCACATTTCAAAAGGAAGATATAGCAAGCATATTTGTACCTTTCTTGTGTAGGATACATCACCTGAAGAGAATGACATTCATATCCATAATTTTACAGATCAGGGACCCGTGATGAAATTTCATTAACGCAATTCCGTTACCGGGTTTAAATCCACTTCACTTACTGTAGTTCAATAACCAAAATCTATTTTTTTCAAAGTCAAGGTGTCATGTCATAGCTGCCATCTCATTCTTTCCGCAGACATCTTTCATTCGAAGCCGATATTTCATTTTTGGAAAACGTGGACACACAAACTGAGTGAGATTTTTGCCATTCTGTTACCAAACTTTGCGTCTACACAGCTCTTTCAGTAAATGTGTTTTTGTGAAATGTTAAGTGTCAATTGATAAGTACCCTTTGTGCGTACAGTTGTGTGGTTAGTTCAATGTTTTTTGTATGGCATACATTTTAAGTGAAAAATCTTGAGTTTCAGCGCAATTCCATTATCGTGGAATTGCGCTAAATTGCCCTACTGTAAAACATACCAATAGCAACTCCCTCGTGTAGCGAACCATTTTCAGATCCCTGTTTATATTTACCATAGCCTACCTTTTTAATTTTTCTACATGCCAAGATTTGCATGATGGTGTTCCGTGGCCACCTGTTTACCACACACAGTGGAACAGGTCAGCCCAGAAATTGTCATCTGTGTGAATTATACTATTACCAGTGGTAACATAACAACATGAGTGACTGATGAATACTGTACATCTAATGGAATGACGGTTGTCTATCTAATGGGTTCTGATGCCTCTGATCTGAACCAGTTCAAGGGGTAAAATAGACAGGCAAGGATGATGAAGGCAGGGGAGCATTGTTGTCCAGTAGCCTATCATTAGGCTCAGCTCAAAGCGGTTTAATATGGAACTAATTGAGACGGGTACTCGGCAGTCTGGACTGGAGCTGGTCCGTGTTGCGGTAAAGGTCCAGTTAACCCCGCTGGCGATGATAATAGCATTGTACTGGAGGTCGGATCAAATATAGAATGGTTGTGGCTCTTTATTCCACATGGAATGCATTTGTCTATGCTCTCAATTTCTATGCCCTGTCAGTATTGTCGAACATTCTATCAACTGAGCACGGCCCTGCTGTGGGCATGGCTAAATGCCAAATTATGCTTGACCTGAAAATGTGGTCGGAGGCTCCGTATGGAGAGTATGACGCAATTGCGTAGCCTCCGGAGGCATGCAGAAGCCAAATTGAGCTCCGTATCGCATCGCTGTGCACCTCCCCAAATTTTGAAACGCTGTGGAGGACTCATCATTGCTCCACATTGACCCGATTGGTTGGCGGTAGGTGAGGGCGGAGGTCCTGTATAAACCCAAACTCACTTCCTTGACAACTTTCTTCACAACAGCTTTGTGCTGCTCCACGAAGCGCAGAAATGATGAATTCCATGACTTCTGCAGAGGCTGTATCACCGTAAATACTGCACAGCCAATGAAGACATTGGAATGACCATGCAGCGCCTTTTTAAGGGGACCAAGGAGACTGAGGCAATGCCCAGCCCTGCATTTCAGGAAGTACACTCCACTGGCTGCTTGACCTACGGAGCAGCAAGCGGAACTGCCCCTCCCTACCTTCAGGCTATGTTCAAACCCTACACCCCAAACCGAGCACTCCGTTCTGCCACCTCTGGTCTCTTGGCCGTCCAAGCCCTACGGGGTCAGCTCTTTGTCCTGGCACACCCCGATGGGTGAACAAGCTTCCCCTGACGCTAGGACAGCAGAGTCCCTGCCCATCTTCCCAAAACGTATATAAACACAATTAAATTCACTTGTCTTTTCCAACGAGCACTGTCTTTGCTGTTAACTTCTTTATTGCGGAGAAATGTATTTACTACGACTGTGATATGTGGTTGTCTCACCAAGCGGTCTTAAATATGTAATCCACAGTAGGGGGGAAACAGCGCCGCAGGCCCCCCCCCCCCCCCCACCACTGTTATTGTTTTTGTTGCCGAGCTGAGGATTGTTGTGCTGCATTTCCCGAAAAACACAGCGCACAATACGCACTGCAATCTCGCGTGCAAGGATGTAAACGGACGTGGCCGTTTCACCATTTTAAGGATTCCAGCTTTAAGATGAATGCACTACTACTGTAAGTCGCTCTGGATAAGAGTGTCTTCAAAATGACTAAAATGTGAAAAAAGAAAAAAAAAAGTGTTCTCCTGCTCTCTTTTCTATGTGAAGGGCTCATTGATCTCCGGCTAATCACTGCTGGCCAGTCCAGAGCCCTGCAGCGGGATGTAGAGCAATGAATTAACCATGGGTGCCCAGGTCTTATCACCAACCAGCCCGCTATCGACCTGCAGCCCAGGCACAGACTCCCTTCGTTACACAGACTGTGTACTGGATCTCTCAGCCCCCCCCCCCCCCCCCCCCCCTTTTTTTTTGATGCATGTTTTACTCTGCAAATATCAAAACACAAGACATTCCTTTTGATATGGATCTCTTTTGTGCTGCCACTTGGTGATGCACCTACTGTAGTAGGCGTGCGCTGCTGTAGTGTTACAGTCAACAGAGTCTGGGTAGATGGAACTAGCTTTGCACAGTAACTTTTGAATCCCTTATATTATTGTCCCCTTTCTACTATTAAACCTACAACCGTCCTACCTGTGGTCGTGGTGTGTGTGTGTATATATTATCTACAGTGTCTGGATTTGTCTGTCTCTGTGTGTGTGTGAGAGAGAGATGGACTTTGAACTCTTTTCTTTCTCTGCAGAGAGTTCTCTCTTCATACTGACTCTCTGACTAAATCAATTCAGTGGGTATTTCGTATTCTCTAAACCCTGCCTCAAAAGCCCCATTCATTCATCAACAGTGGTTTTAAATGTGTTTACTAAATACATGGATGAATTACCGTAAACTGGGTGTGGGGTCTTTTTTACTGTACACAGCTGTCTAGTGCTTTGGGCCTTTGTCTATGCGAGCCTGACTGCTTAGAAAGGGCCTGCCTATCGAAACGGCATGAATGTTATCTCCCTCATTCAGTTCTACCCATTGTAGCTCTAGTTATGATTTGTAGGCCTGTGTTCTGCCAATAGGATATGTTGTGTGGCTGTGAACTTTTTTTGCTCTGAGAACATTGTGCGGGGCATGGAAAGAAACATCTGCAAGTGATATCTCCAGACGGCAGGATACCAAATTGAACCGCTATTACATCTCGGCAAATGTGACGAGACGTGCAATTTGAGATCATAATTAGCGATTACAGTCTGTCCGCGGAGTCTTTTATTTTTATTTTTTTCGGGACCAGAAGAAAACACACACTTTTTTTTTTGATATAGAGGAAAGCAGCCAACATTCAATGCAGCCTTTTAAAAGGCAGTTGGTCTTCCCTAGTTGCCCAATTAGGGTCTCTCTGTCTCTGTCTGTGGATTTGTGTGTTTGCGCGAACTATATCATCACGTATTTTAGAACTGCTGCTGGCTTAGACAACACTGTTAGATGTGAGAGAATTATGTATCGTTACATAAGGTTCTGCTTTGTACGTTTTTCAAACAAGCCATAAGGAAACTACTTTAAGGATGCTGGGTAGTAGAATGTCAAAAAGAGGTTAAATGTGAAGGAATGCGTCAGTTAATAGTGACTGTACTGCAGTTGTCTTAAGTAAGGTGTAGCATTCCAACAGCTTTCTGACCCCAATCTCTTCAGGAAACTTTCAGCGGTGAAATGGGGTCACAGATTAAACATTAACATCACACAGCAACGATGTGGGAATTTAAATGAGACATGGAACACCCTCCAAATAATGACTTGAATCTTTCCCACAGTCTTCATTATTTATATATTTGTTCCCTCTTTCTCCTTCTCTTGTAGGGTCAGACCCAAGGCCAGTAAGAATCTTTGCATGGAAAGACCGCCCGGCAGCCTCCCTAGAGCTTGTGGGCATGGCAGGATGAGTGTCTGCGTTCGATGATGATGGCAAAAAAGCAAGATGCAAAGGCGCCCACCTACAACCTGGTCGTGGTGGGCCTGTCCGGCACAGAGAAGGAGAAGGGGCAGTGTGGTGTGGGCAAGTCCTGCCTGTGCAACCGCTTCGTCCGTCCCAGCGCAGACGACTTTTACCTGGACCACACCTCCGTGCTAAGCACCAGCGACTTCGGGGGACGTGTGGTGAATAATGACCACTTCCTGTTCTGGGGGGAAACGGGGCGGGTGCTGGAGGAGGGGCCGGAGTGCAGGATGCATGTGGTGGAGCAGACAGAGTTCATTGATGACCAGACGTTCCAGCCACACCGTTCCACAGCACTCCAGCCCTACATCAAGAGGGCTGCCTCCAACAAGCTGGCCTCTGCAGAGAAGTTGATGTATTTCTGCACGGACCAGCTAGGGCTGGAGCAGGACTTTGAGCAGAAGCAGATGCCAGAGGGGAAGCTAATGGTGGATGGCTTCCTCCTCTGTGTGGACGTCAGCAGGGGCATGAACCGCAACTTTGACGACCAGATGAAGTTCATCACTAATCTCTACAACCAGCTAGCCAAGAACAAGAAGCCAGTGGTTCTGGTGCTCACCAAGTGCGACGAGGGGGTGGAGCGCTACATCAAGGACTCTCACACCTTTGCCTTGGCCAAGAAGAACCTCCAGGTGGTGGAGACGTCAGCACGCTCCAACGTCAACGTAGACCTGGCCTTCCTCACCCTGGTGCAGCTGATAGACAAGGGCCGGGGCAAACCCAAGATCATCCCCTACTTTGAGGCCCTGAAGCAACAGAGCCAGCAGATCGCCTCGGCTAAAGACCGCTATGAGTGGCTGGTCAGCCGCATCGTGAAGAACCACAATGAGACGTGGCCCAACATAAACCGGCGCATGCAGACCTCCTCAGAGTACAAGGAGTATGTCTTCCTGGAGGGCACTGCTAAAGCCAAGAAGCTCTTCCAGCAGCACGTCCACAGGCTCAAACAAGAACACATTGAGCGAAGGCGGAGGGCCTATCTCAGCACCCTGCCTCAGGCACTGGGTTCCCTAGTCCCTGAGCTGGATGAGATCGACCACCTGAGCTGGTCCGGGGTCCAGAAGGTTCTGGAGACCAAGCAAGACTTCTCCCATTGGTTCGTTGTGTTGGATGACACCCCCTGGGAGACCACCCCACACATAGACAACATGGAGGATGAGAGGATTCCCCAGGATCTCCTGGAGACCCCGGTGGCTGAGACGATTTACGAGAGCCACCTGGAGCACCTGAAAAATGAGCGCAAACGGGCGGAGATGAGGTGGGAGTTCAAGGAGAAGCTCAGTGCCTCTCCCTTCATCACAGCAGGCAAACCCTGGGAGGAGGCACGCAGCTTCATCATGAATGAAGACTTCTATCAGTGGCTCGAGGAACCAGAGTACCTAGACATCTACAACAGGCACCAGAAGGAGATCATTGACCGAGCCAAGGAGGACTTCCAAGAGCTGCTGCTGGAGTACTCAGAGCTCTTCTATGAGCTAGAGGTAGACGCCAAGCCCAGTAAGGAGAAGATGGGGGCCATCCAGGAGGTGTTAGGGGAGGAGCAAAGGTTCAAGGCCCTGCAGAAGTTGCAGGCAGAGAGGGACGCTTTGGTTCTCAAGCATATCCACTTTGTCTACCACCCCACCAAGGAGACCTGCCCAAATAGCCCACACTGTGTGGACTGTAAGATTGAACAGGTTCTAGCCTCCAAGTTCCCCACTCGATACTCCTTCTTCGATAGCCATAAACCGGGCGACGGGAACGCAGATCGCATAAACCTGGTCATTCTGGGTAAAGATGGCCTGGGGAGAGAACTGGCCAATGAGATCAGGGCTTTGTGCACCAATGATGACCGGTACGTGCTGGATGGGAAAATGTATGAGTTGTCCCTCCGGCCCATAGAGGGTAACGTGCGTCTGCCGGTCAATTCCTTCCACACGCCTACCTTCACCCCCCATGGCGTCCTGTGTCTCTACAACTCTAAGGAGTCACTATCTTACATTGTGGAGAGCATTGAGAAGCTCAGAGAGTCCACGCTAGGCCGAAGGGAAAACAGTCTATTTCAGCTGCCCATGAACCTGCTCCTAGTCACCAAACGGGGAGTAGGGTCCATCAGGGACATTGGGGGGGAAACGGCCCACACACTTATCCTCCAGGGGCAGCAGGTGGCTGGGAAGCTACAGTGTGGTTATCTAGACCCCGCCTCCCCTGGGGTGGGCTATGGACGCAATGTGAACGAAAAGCAGATCAACCAGGTGTTAAAAGGTCTGTTAGAATGCCGTAGGCCCCCTGGGAGCATAGGCAGCAGCTCCCCTCCTTTACCCCCTTCCTTCAGAGACTCTCACTCCCAGCCCATCCCCGAGACAGACCTGCGGATAGTCATGTGCCTGATGTGTGGCGACGATTATGACGTGGAGCAGCTCCTCTCGCCCCTCCTGCTGCCCCAGCACTGTCGGCCGGCCTCCAGCCTGAGCAGTGGCACGTCCGTGCTCCTAGAGCTCACGGTGGGGGCCCAGAGGCACACCATCGACCTCTCCCTGCTCTCCTTCCACTCCTCATTTGCCCTACGGAAAAGCCGGCTGGTGCACGGCTACATTGCCGTGTATTCTGCCAGGCGCAAGGCGTCCATGGAGACCCTCTGTGCGTTCCTGTGCGAGGTGCAGGACATCATTCCCGTGCAGTTGCTTGCGGTGGGGGAGAGCCAGGCTGAGCTGTCGGACTCTGAGGCGGCCAGGGAGCAGGTGAGCCAGGGGGAGGAGCTGGCCCGGGAGATCGAGGCCAGGTTTAACACAGTAGTGTGTGGGCCTGGAGGGGTGGTGGGAGGCCTGCACAGGATAGACCTCTTCCAGCCCTTCCTGAAGGAGGTTGTGGAGAAACGCACCATAGTGGAGGCCACACACATGTACGATAATGTAGCAGAGGCCTGCACCACTGAGAGCATGAGCCCGGCCCGCTGCAATTCCCCCAGTCCCATCAACACCCTGCTAGACTCTGAAGAGGATGTGGAGCCCTCGCCTCCCTACCCTGACGTTACCCTCACCTCCCACCTTGGGGGCTTCAAGCTCCCCGACCTGGAGTCCAGCGATGCCTTCTCAGTCATCTCCGAGATCAGCACCTTCGAGAGCAAGCTCAACAACAAGGTCCCCCCCCAGGTGCGGCCCAAGCCCACCATACGGAAAGTCAACCTGGGGCCCTACATGGACCAGCAAGGGACCAACCGTCGCTCCTTACCCCCTGCTGTCACCTGGGCGCCGGGCAGCGACGGTGGCTACGACCCCTCGGACTACGCCGAGCCCGTGGATGCCGTGACCAAACAGCGGCCCACAGAGGAGGAGAGCATCTACTCGGTGCCCCACGACAGCACTCAGGGCAAGATCATCACCATCCGCAACGCCAACAAGCATTCTAACGGCGGGGGCAATGGCTCGGATAGCGAGGCTGACAGCAGCTCCCTGGAGCGGAGGCGGAAGATGTCTGCTCTGGGGGTGAAGCCGCGGCTGTACCGCGACCGCTCGAAACGCCTGGGCAAGTTCAGCAGCTTCCGCACTAGCTTCTCCATCGGCAGTGACGACGAGCTGGGGCCTCCCAAAGCACCAGAGGAGCTGGGCGGGGCGCACAAAGGGGACAACTCCATTAACGAGGAGGGCGAGGACCCCAAGAGGAGGAACATTCTCAGAAGCCTGCGCAGAAACACCAAGGTATGTGCTCCAGTGTCTGTTTTGTGTATGTGTGTATTGTTCATCAACATCACATCAGGTTTCACACTTTCAGTTTTTATTATTTATACCGGTCACATACTGTATATAGAGCACCTCGAGAAAGAGAGAAACTGCTGTGACTCATTTAGATTTCACCCTATGGCTGACTTCATATACAATCTCGATCAATCTATTATAGACTTTGATGATTTTCATCTGTTTTAATGGGGTTTTGTCTTCACCTACCACCTTTTTATCAAAGTTACCTAGCAACAGTGTTCCTAATGCACTGTTCAGTGTTTATTGGCGTGTGTATTCCCTCACCTGTGTGAGTGCATGAGCTATGTACAGGTTTTCTGTGTTGTCTCTGCTCCATCTCATTGGAGTCTGACTTGCTATAGAGGGTCTGGGTTTCCTTCCAGGCCCTTTAAATCAGCCTTGCCTTCTCTCGCTGTGTGGGCCTACTTTTCTCTTGCTTTGCAGTGGTCCTCCAAACTAGCCCAATCATGGGTGGAAGCAGAGAAACTCCAGCTATTGAAGTCACCCAGCTCAGGAGAAACTGTTTTAATGAATCGGGAGCACAGTGTACGCTCAGGCTATGGCTAGTTGTGTATGTGTGTAATGTTTCCCTTCATATGCCTGTGTGTGTGTTTGTCAGTGTTTGTGTGTGCTGTCCATTATACCCCAAACGGACACAATTCTCAAACTTGGAATCCGTGCTGACACGGCTCATTATAATTTGACACGAACGCCGGTAAAACCGAAGGTACATTTTTGCCGGCTTAGTTTGACATTTCTTTCACTGGTCACCCGAATGAGGTCATTAACTACAGTAAAAAGAGAATTATTATACCGCCCCCTCTCCCCCTCCACACTGTCTCTCTGTACAGCAGTTTTGTTTTATCCTGGATTAAAGCAGCCCTGGTTCTAACCCACTCACTCATTACAAATTACAAACCTGTTACTTCCACAGCCCTATCTGCAATCCCATAGTGTGGCTTGTTTTTAAAAACAAGTAGATCTGTGCAGAGTAGACCCAATGGCTTTATGAAATGCTCTGTTTCGAGGTGGGCTGTTCATTAAGTGAATAGAGAGCGATTGGCAGCCGAGTGATCCAACTGTGCGGCACCAAAACATGCCCAGAGACTAGTGGGACATGCCCTGGGTTTATTTTCTCCTCCCACACATTCTCCTTCCCTCCCTCATTCCCCGATTCTCTCTCTCTTTACCTTCCTGCTGATGAAGCGGGAATACAGTGAATATAGGACTCATACATGGGCGTCAGCCTCCCCTCCCCCCCTCAGACTCTGCGGTGAAACATTTGACCCAACACCGTCCATCTTATCTGCCTGCCATACCTCTCGTTCACACAGAGAGGCTGACACGTAAAGTGCCACCTAAGTGGGAGCAAAGGCAGTGTATATGATTAGACTGGCTGGGGGAGAGAGACACAAACCACCCTGTCTGGCTGTGTGTGGGTGATAATTACCATGGGTGTCAGTAGGGAGGACGGGGAGATTTTATGTTTTCACACACAGTAGTGATGTCTCTCTACCCCATAAACTGTACACGTGTTTAGTTGTATACTGTATGTCCTGAACGATGCTCCTTAACATCACAAATCTAGCGTGAATTTTGTTGGCGGAACCAGTATAGGGGGAACTTAATTTAAGCCACCAAAACAAATAAAACAAAACCACTTACTGGGGACTAAGATGGCGACCCAGACTGCAGAGCACAGCCTTAGGGCTGATCTGGGGCCTGTGTCTCCGCTCCATGTACATTAAAGCCTTTATTACTTAATGGGAGCCATAAGTTCATCAGGTTCCCAGATCAGCTGTCACTCTATTGGTGACGGTCGCTATAGAACCAGCTGTAGCCTGGTCAGTATAATAAACAGAGAGTGTCCCTGTAAGTCTGATCCGAGGTCAGGGTAGAACCAGCCAGTCTTGTCTGCCTGGCCGCCTCAGCAGTGAGTACACAGTGGAAACTAACTGACCCTCTCCCTGTTCAAATACATTCACCTCAGGCTGTGGCCGGCTGACTTGGCAGAGGTGTCTCTCTCTCTCTCTCTCTCTCTTGTTCACCCCCCCCCCACCAAGACGCCAGAAACGTTTCCTCTCCCCAGCCTTTTTAAAACCTCCTCAGCCGACAAGTGGAATAATTTAAATTCCTGCATCTCCTAGTTCCTTTCTAATATGCCGCTAGCACTGCAGAGAGAGAGAGGGAGACATTGATGGAACCCTGGTCTCGTGTTTTTTTTTGTGTTTTTTATTAAGGACGTGTCTTATTTTCCTTGTGTGGTAGAGGTCTGTTGTCTTCTCAGCGTTGGCCACATCCTGTCTCAGTAGAAAGGAGAAAAAAAGCAGAGCAGAGTTTTGTGTTGTGACTGTAGCCAGGGGAATGTAGGGTGGTGGACAGGTCAGTGGTGGTGGCTAAAGTAATGGGGGGGGTGTAACTGGAGCAGAGGGCCCGGCCAAGGCGACTAGGCTCTCTCTGAGAGTATCATGCTGCTCTGCTCTCTCGCTTCTCGGGACAGCAACACATTCCCACAGAACACCATTTAAGTGCACCGTACAAGTGGAGTTACTGCTTGAACAGCACAGAAGTAGCTTATAAGATCAAATTAAATGCTGATAACAGCAGTAGGTTAGCGGCTTACTAGAAGCGATGATTGTGTTTCGGGTGGGACAATGTTCGAGGAATGCAGTGTAGTGGAAAGGGAGCATGACAACGGAGAGGAAAGAGTGCAGAGGACAAAAAAAACATAGAGAGGTGAAAAGTGGAATGAAGATGTGTTATCACACCCACAGCTAGAGATGGGAATCGTACATTCCTATCAGCGTGGGCCTTGAGAAGAATCTACTGCATGGGTGCGTATGTGTGCCATGCTGGTTGATACAGTTCGATGCCCATGTTAAAGAATGAAAGTGTGGTAATGTGTGTGTTTAAAATTGTGTCCATATCTATGGCCTAAAAATCCATCGATGCCTTGGATGGGTGATGAACAGAAAGGATAACACCGTTCTCATCTCTCTCTCCCCCTCTCTCTCTCTCAGAAACCACGGCCCAAGCCCAGGCATTCCATATCCAAAGTAGAAAGCAACTACTTTGGCGTGCCGTTGGCCAACGTGGTGACACCTGACCGACCCATCCCGCTCTTCATTGACAAGTGCATCCGATATATTGAGGCAACGGGTAAGCTTCCACGCATTACACGGAGGCTGGATTGTTGTTCTGAGTGGATGCTATTGATTACTGAGACTATTGAGGAGATCAATATAATGGCATATAGATGGAGACGGTGGCTTTATTGATTTACTCCTGCGCTCATTCCATAGCACTGTTCAGAGAGCAAAGGCTGCAAGCCTCAAAATCAGCAAGGTCTCTCTCTCTCTCTCTCTCTCTCTGTCGCTCTCTCTTTTTCTCTCCCCCATTGGCATGGGGAAACATGTTAACATTGCCGAAGCAAGTGAAGTAGATGGTAAACAATAAAAATGAACAGTAAACATTACACTCACACAAGTTCCAAAAGACCAAAGACATTTCAAAGGTCATATGTGTCTGTGTATATACCGTGTTGTCACGATGTGCAAATGGTTCAAGTACAAAAGGGGAAATAAATATGGGCTGTATTTACAATGGTGTTTGTTCTTCATTAGTTGCCCTTTTCTTGTGGCAACAGGTCACACATCTTGCTGCTGTGATGGCACACTGTGGTCCACCCAGGAGATATGGGGGTTTATCAACATTGGGTTCGTTTTCAAGTTCTTTGTGTATCTGTGTAATCTGAGGGAATATTTCTAATATGGTCATACATTTGGCAGGAGGTTAGGAAGTACAGCTCAGTTTCCACCTCATTTTGTGGGCAGTGAGCACATAGCCTGTCTTCTCTTGAGAGCCATTTCTGCCTTTGGCGGCCTTTCTCAACAGCAAGGCTATGCTCACTTCAGTCTGTACATAGTCAAAGCTTTCCTTAAGTTTGGGTCAGGAATTCTCTCTCTCACTGTGTACTCTCTGTTTAAAGCCAAATAGCATTCTAGTTTGCTCTGTTGTGAGTTATTTCCAATGTGTCGAAGTAATCATATTTTTGTTTTCTCATGAGTTCGTTGTGTCTAATTGTGTTGCTGTCCTGGGGCTCTGTTGGGTCTGTTTGTGTTTGTGAACAGAGCCCCAGGACCAGCTTGCTTAGGGGACTCTTAAGGTTCATCTCCAGGTTCATCTCTCTGTAAGTGATGGTTTTGTTATGGAAGGTTTGGGAAACACTTCCTTTTATGTGGTTGTAGAATTTATTGGCTCTTTTATGGATTTTGATCATTAGCGGGTATCGGCCTAATACTGCTCTGCGTGCATTATATGGTGTTTTACATTGTACACCGGGGATATTTTTTTGCAGAATTCTGCATGCAAAATCTCAATTTGGTGTTTATCCCGTTTTGTGAATTCTTGGTTGGTGCGCGGACCCCAGACATCACAACCATAAAGAGCAATGGGTTCTATGACTGATTCAAGTATTTTTTTGCCAGATCCTATTTGGTATGTAGAATTTTATGTTCCTTTTGATGGCTTAGAAGGCCCTTCTTGCCTTGTCTCTAAAATCGTTCACAGCTTTGTGGAAGTTACCTGTGGCGCTGATGTTTAGGCCAAGCTATGTATAGTTATTTTGTGTGCTCTAGGGCAACGGTGTCTAGATGGAATTTGTATTTGTGGTCCTGGCGACTTACTGGGATTTACTGTCAGGGCCCAGGTCTGACAGAATCAGTGCAGAAGGCCCTCCTTGGTTGGGAACAGATCTAGGTGCTGCTGTAGGTGCTGCTGTAGGCCCTCCTTGGTTGGGAACAGATCTAGGTGCTGCTGTAGGCCCTCCTTGGTTGGGAACAGATCTAGGTGCTGCTGTAGGCCCTCCTTGGTTGGGAACAGATCTAGGTGCTGCTGTAGGCCCTCTTGGTTGGGAACAGATCTAGGTGCTGCTGTAGGCCCTCCTTCGTTGGGAACAGATCTAGGTGCTGCTGTAGGCCCTCCTTGGTTGGGAACAGATCTAGGTGCTGCCGTAGTTCCTCCTTGGTTGGGAACAGATCTAGGTGCTGCCGTAGGCCCTCCTTGGTTGGGAACAGATCTAGGTGCTGCTGTAGGCCCTCCTTGGTTGGGAACAGATCTAGGTGCTGCCTTAGGCCCTCCTTGGTTGGGATCAGAAGCACCAGATCATCAGCAAACATTTAGACATTTGACTAAAGATTCTAGTAGGGTGAGGCCGGCTTCTGCAGACTGTTCTAGTGCTCTCGCCAATTCGTTGATATATATTGAAAAGGGTGAGGCTTAAGCTACGGCCCTGTGGAAATAAATGTTTTTTTTTGCCTATTTTAACAGCAGTGGACATGGATTTTATAATATCATGTGTTTTTTCCCCCAACACCACTTTACATCAATTTGTATAGCAGACCCTCATGCCAAATTGAGTCGAATGCTTTTTTGAAATCAACAAAGCATGAGAAGTCTTTGCCTTTGTTTTGGTTTGTCAATTAGGGTGCGCAGGGTGAATATGTGGTCTGTCGTACGATAATTTGGTAAAAAGCCAATTTGACGTTTGCTCAGGACATTGTTTTCACTGAGGAAATGTACAATTACTCTTTGTGTTTGTTTAGTATTTTCACAGAAGTGGTTAGTTTGTGGATTCTTCAATGACATCGAGCTGATTTCTGACGTGCTGTTCCTTCTTTTTCTGTAGTGTATTGTTTTAGTGATTCAACATAGTGAAGGCGTAGGCTCACGTTTGCTGGGTCTCTGTTTTTGGTTGGACAGGTTTCTCAATTTCTTTAAGGTTTTTGCATTTTTTTTCTCTTTCTTGCTCTCTTTCTCTCTTTCTGCTTTTCACAGCTTTCACTTTCAGCCCACATAACTCTACCTTTCCATTCCTTCTTTATCTCGTTCTATTCCTCTCCCTCTCTTATCAATCCCCAGTCAGTGTTTTATCAGTAGTTTCTGGTGGGACTGTGGTTCTCCCCTGAGGAAGCTTCTGTAGTTTTCTCTAAGTCAGAGCTGTGCCTGTTCCTGTGATAAGAGCGCAGGATGTCTCTCTCTCTTCCCCTCTGCTTCTCTCTCTCTCTGTTGGAATTGTTCTGCTGTTCGTGTTTGCCTGTGGCGCTGTAGGAGGCCATAGTGACAGTCAGCAGTGGCCCTGGGCAAAAGTAGTGCACTATGTAGGGAATAGGGTATTATTTGGGAAGCGGCCTCTGTTGTATTGAAAACCTCCTGGGAGCAGTGTTCGTTGTGCTGTGTGGCATTAGTTCTGTACGAGGGATAGTTTTATGCAGTGCTTCTGGGTTTGTGTGTGTGTGTGCATGCACGTGAACATTGATGTGTGAAAGAGTTTGACAGTGTGTGTGGAGCAGATGAACCTGGCACAGGTTCCTTGATCGTTGTGTATCTTTCTGTTTGTCTCTCTCTCTCTCTCTCTCTCTCTCTCTGTCTCTCTCTGTCTCTCTCTGTCTCTCTCTGTCTCTCTCTGTCTCTCTCTGTCTCTCTCTGTCTCTCTCTGTCTCTCTCTCTGTCTCTCTCTGTCTTTCTCTGTTTGTGGAACTGGGTGCACAGATGGGCCTGTGCTCAGTTAACCCTGCTGCCACCCTCTAATGCCCCCCCCCCCCATAATACCTCACTGCCCTGGGCCCACAAGGGGCATGTCGCTCAGCCTAACATCAGCTGTTACTCAAGCCCCCTAAGAGGTGTGTGTGTGTGGTGTGGTGTGTGTCTCGGGAAGGTGGTTGAAGTGACAGGTCTGAATACACAGGGGAGTTATTATATGGAACATATTTGACACTCTAGCAGGAAACTGATTCCATGACGCGAATGAGAGCGTTGACTGTAGAATGCTAAATCGAGATCACAGTATTCTGCGTGTTGTGTTTGTGTGAGGATGCAAAAGCCATGACATGCCTTATTGACATTCTTGGCAGTGCATTCCTGGGTAATCTCTTGTCTGATTTTAAACCTTTCCCACACAGGGATTAAAGTCAGACGCCCTCTGCGCTGTCATGTGCGGGTAACTGGGCCAGAGATACGCACTTGAGTCAGGGCGCCAGCGAGGCGCTCGCTGCCACCCTTGCCTACCTGAGTGCATATAGCTACCACAAGGGGGCAGAGTGGAGTGGCGCACACACACACACACACACACACACACACACACATACACACACACACTCACACCAGCTCCTTGGTTTCCCTCCTGCCTGCCTCCCTCTCTTTTTCACCTAATCCACAATTTCCCCTCCTCTCTTCCCCTGCAGATTCCCTTGTGTCCTTGTTTGACCCTCTCTCCATCTAGTCTCTTTCTTTTAGTCACTTCTCTCGACCCACTGTCCTCATCTGCTTAGATTTTCTATACCCCTGTCTCTTTTCCTTACACGCTCTCTCGCTCTCTCGCTCGCTCTCCTGTGTGATGCCAATGTCTCTTTCTGTGTTCAGGGGTAGTGGTAATTTTCTGCCCTATAGCTCCCTCCTTCAGATCGATATCACAGAGCAGGAAATTAGAACAAGCTCAGCTCTTTTTTTTCTCTCTGTGTGCACCGGGTGGGAGGAGGAACCCACTGCAGCAACACAACGCACAGCCCTTAGCCACATCCTCTGATTACACTCTCACTATGGAGTCAGTGTACACACACACACACACACACACACACACGCATGAATAAATAAAGGCATGCACAAAAATATGCACACACACACACACTCAGATGGCGACACACCCAAATGTTTTACATGAGAAACACTAGCAATAAATGGGAATATTCTCACTGTGAAACCCCGTTCTGCTCTAACTCACACACTGACACACACACTCCGACTCCAACTTAAGTGTGCCGTCCAGTTTTCTAAGTCACGTAGGCTATTTGAAGGATGATGTTGCCAGTGACATTCATGTTTTTGTTCGTTACGGCATCGTGACATTCAATGGTGTTCGTGTCCAGAGCCTGTTGTTCAACACGTACCAACACTTTTACTGCGATGAGCTCCAATTGACTTATTACGGTATTACTTATTATTTCTGTGAAGTAAACTTAGTCGGGTCAGATGTGTGTGTCTGTATTAGAGGTTGGCCGATTTATTGAAGGACCCAAAAAAGCAGATGCCGATTAATCTGCCCAATTGTTTTTCTATATATATATATATATATATATATATATATATTATTTAGAATAATGACAATTGCAACAATACTGAGTGAACACTTTTTTATTTTAACTTAATATAATACACTAAATCAATTTAGTCTGAAATAAATAATGAAACGTGTTCAATTTGGTGTTGGAGAAGAAAGTAAAGTCTAAATATTGCTGTTACATTGCACAACCTTCAATGTTATGTCATAATTATGTCAAATTCTGGCAAATGTAATTACGGTCTTTGTTAAGAAGAAATGGTCTTCACACAGTTCGCAACGAGCCAGGCGGCCCAAACTGCTGCATATACCCTGACTCTGCTTGCACTGAACACAAGAGAAGTGACACAGTGTTTATGGTTTGGTACATTGGTGCAACGACAGGGCTTTTTTTTTTTGCGAATGCGCTTGTTAAATCATCACACGTTTGGCGAAGTAGGCTGTGATTCAATGATGATCAATGCGGTGCCTGTTCATTTGTATGCAACGCAGGACAAGCTAGATAAACTAGTAACTACACGTGGTTGATGATATTATCTAGTGATTATGTTAAGATTGATTGTTTTTTTTATAAGATAAGTTTAATGCTAGCTAGCAACTTGCTGCACTCGCATAACAGGTGGTCAGCCTGCCACGCAGTCTCCTCATGGAGTGCAATGTAATCGGCCATAATCGGCATCTAAAAATGCAGATTACCAATTTGTTATGAAACTTTGAATCGGCCCTAATTAATCGGCCATGCCAATTAATCGGCCGACCTCTAGTCTGTATGTGTACATGGGCCTGTGTCTTCCTTGTGCCCCCCTCTTTTGTTGAGTGTGACGGAGGAGAGGCAGAGGACGGCCCTATGATTGTAACACTAAAGGTGTCCAGGGCGTTAGGGGGATAAGTGACGTTATGGATCAGACCTACATCCTCACCCTATACCAAAAATACATACCCGCCTTACGTTATTGTCCGAGCTGCCGACTCCTCTCACATCCTCTTATCCTTCCTCCAGCCCCCCCTCAATGTCTGTGTAAGGGCGCTCCCACCACCCCCACTCGTCTTCCAACAGTCTCTCCCTCTGTCCTCCCTCTTTACTTCCATCCCTCTCACCCCTTTGACACTCCTATTCCCTTTTGAGACATCTTCCCCGTACTCCTCTCCTTTTGCACCCCCCCACTTATTTTCCTCTGATTTGACTCTCTCTCTTCCACCCTCTCGCTCTCTCGCGCTCTCTCTCTCTCTCTCTCTCGCGCTCTCTCTCGCTCTCTCGCGCTCTCTCTCGCTCTCTCTCTCCATACGGAGTAAGGTTTCTGTTCCCGCCCAGTGAGTTGTGTGTATTGAGATGATGAATGCGCGTTAGCATGCGTGGGCACGTCTCCTTGTTCTAGCGAGCTCCATAGCGACGTAAAGGGCAGCAGCCAGTGATGGCCTATGGAAAAACGGCTGCTTGTTGCCAGCGGCAATGAGACCCTGATACAAACCCCACATCTGGGCTGAGGATCAGTCTGACCCGTGTCGGAAATGCTTTGCCAACACGCCTCCGGAGCCAACTGCCACTCTCTTCTGTGTGTGTGTGTTTGTCATGATGAATGAGTGATAGGAAGAGAGCGAGAGCTGTTCACACATTCTCAGTTTAATGCTTATCGTGGGCATGTTTGTGTTTGGGACATCACTTGATGGTGTCTGATATACTGTAGGTGGAAAAAGACTGGGAGAGATGAGGGGAAGAAAATGTAATAACAATATGTCATGATTGTGAGATGGGATAGTCCTGTAGAAGCAGGAGATGGTCGCTCAAGACAGGATGTAGATGAGCTGTTCACCGGAAGTGCTAGTGTTTGGTTTGACCCCGGTCGCTGCAGAGGAAAGGAAACTGGTCCAGAGCTGCTCTCAGAACAAAGAAGGCGATGGAAGTTGACCTCGACATCACGCTCTCTGACCTCTGCATTTCCACTACCATCCTCCCTCTGTCTATATCTCTCTCCCCCTTCCTCCCCTGTCCTTGTTACCTCACTCTGGCTCTGTATGGTAAGAGCGTGGCGGTAGCATACCAGAGTAGGGCTGTGGCGGTCATTACATTTTGTAAGCAGGTGATTGTCATGCCTACACCACAACAGTAAATCTATTTATTTTAGTCCGGTCTAAGGAAACATGATATGAAGAAAATGTAGTCTATTTCAGAAGAACAGGATAGCGTACTCGGAGTCGTCCTTATGTTAGGTCCTGATCTGACTATGCGATATGGCTGTGGGCTACACTATAATTTCTGTGGCATTATTTTAAAGTAAGAAGAATACAATTGAACATAGCTAAATAAAATAGAAAGGATATTTTTCCTAAACCATTTCCCGAGGGAGAGCGCGCATGCGGCTATTCTGTTTTGAGCTGTTAACAAAGAAATAGGTATTCCTATATGCTTAATTTAGTTATTAATCTAACTTTAGTTGTTCTACAAATGTTGGGCTATATGTTTTGATTTTTAATACATTATAAGGCTTCATGATGCGACTCTAATGATGGTTTGAAAAAGTTGCTTGAAAGGCATGAGCTCTGCTTTGTTTTTTTTTGCACAGGCTGTACACACTTCATCAGTCTCTCATTCACAATTTGACAAGCACTTGATAATGCCTCGAATTTCACAGCGGCATCCCCTTTTTGGCCTTAATGCACCAGTGGCCGGAGTGCTGTGTTGTGCCCTTCTCCCTGAGTGATGCGTGCTCCTAAGCATCTCACTGACATGGCTCTCATCACAGTGATCAGGACTTTCTCACAGGCTACAAGTGAAGACTGACATATCGGGGACACAACGGCACGCGTCCTTATCTAGTTCTGAGGTGCATATTGAAGATATTGGAAGAACTGTCCACATTTACTTTTGTCAGCCACAAGATGAGTAGGCCTAACGATCAGCGAAAGCACTAGCTTATGTCAATCTATTATCCCACATAGTACAAAAGTTGACCTATTCTGTGTGAGAAATAAATATTCCAAACAGTCTCGGACAATTATGGGATGCAATAAAGCCCAAATTAAAACAACCACCAGCATCAAACTTCTTTATGCAATGTGGCTGGTGCAACAGATCAGAACATTTAGTTTCATGTTGATAAACTATTAGGCTATTTCTTCAAATTATAAGCGCATCAATGCGCACAGGCTATAAGCACAAATGTTCCATTAGCGGGAAAACACCATTATCAAAAGTGACCACAAATGTGATTATGCATGTAATGCATTTTTATGATGAAAATGATCTTCCCCAAACTTGAAATGCACGCGCTGCTTATGCATGCCAGTTAGGCTCTACACCTCTTAATGCTTAATGTCAAGACGTTATTTGGCCTCTTTCATTATGATACAAACCTTCAAAATATATATGCCTATGAACTAGGCTACATTATGATTTTGAAGGCAGTTTCTTATGCTGAGCACCATTCACGTGATAATTATATGCTTCACAAGTGATAATACACTGCTCAAAGAAATAAAGGGAACACTTAAACAACACAATGTAACTCCAAGTCAATCACACTTCTGTGAAATCAAACTGTCCACTTAGGAAGCAACACTGATTGACAATACATTTCACATGCTGTTGTGCAAATGGAATAGACAACAGGTGGAAATTATAGGCAATTAGCAAGACACCCCCAATAAAGGGGTGGTTCTGCAGGTGGGGACCACAGACCACTTCTCAGTTCCTATGCTTCCTGGCTGATGTTTTGGTCACTTTTGAATGCTGGCGGTGCTTTCACTCTAGTGGTAGCATGAGACGGAGTCCACAACCCACACAAGTGGCTCAGGTAGTGCAGCTCATCCAGGATGGCACATCAATGCGAGCTGTGGCAAGAAGGTTTGCTGTGTCTGTCAGCGTAGTGTCCAGAGCATGGAGGCGCTACCAGGAGACAGGCCAGTACATCAGGAGACGTGGAGGAGGCCGTAGGAGGGCAACAACCCAGCAGCAGGACCGCTACCTCCGCCTTTGTGCAAGGAGGAGCAGGAGGAGCACTGCCAGAGCCCTGCAAAATGACCTCCAGCAGGCCACAAATGTGCATGTGTCTGTTCAAACGGTCAGAAACAGACTCCATGAGGGTGGTATGAGGGCCCGACGTCCACAGGTGGGGGTTGTGCTTACAGCCCAACACCGTGCAGGACGTTAGGCATTTGCCAGAGAACACTAAGATTGGCAAATTTGCCACTGGCGCCCTGTGCTCTTCACAGATAAAAGCAGGTTCACACTGAGCACATGTGACAGACGTGACAGTCTGGAGACGCCGTGGAGAACGTTCTGCTGCCTGCAACATCCTCCAGCATGAGGGGTCTGGCGGTGGGTCAGTCATGGTATGGGGTGGCATTTCTTTGGGGGGCCGCACAGCCCTCCATGTGCTCGCCAGAGGTAGCCTGACTGCCATTAGGTACCGAGATGAGATCCTCAGACCCCTTGTGAGACCATATGCTGGTGCGGTTGGCCCTGGGTTCCTCCTAATGCAAGACAATGCTAGACCTCATGTGGCAGGAGTGTGTCAGCAGTTCCTGCAAGAGGAAGGCATTGATGCTATGGACTGGCCCGCCCGTTCCCCAGACCTGAATCCAATTGAGCACATCTGGGACATCATGTCTCGCTCCATCCACCAACGCCACGTTGCACCACAGACTGTCCAGGAGTTGGCGGACGCTTTAGTCCAGGTCTGGGAGGAGATCCCTCAGGAGACCATCCGCCACATCATCAGGAGCATGACCAGGCGTTTTAGGGAGGCCATACAGGCACGTGGAGGCCACACACACTACTGAGCCTCATTTTGACTTGTTTTAAGGACATTACATCAAAGTTGAATCAGCCTGTAGTGTGGTTTTCCACTTTAATTTTGAGTGTGACTCCAAATCCAGACCTCCATGGGTTGATAAATTTGATTTCCATTGATAATTGTTGCGTGATTTGTGTTGTCAGCACATTCAACTATGTACAGAAAAAAGTATTTAATAAGACTATTTCATTCATTCAGATCTAGGATGTGTTATTTTAGTGTTCCCTTTATTTTTTTGAGCAGTGTATATGCTTCACAAGTGATGGGCTAATATTGCCACCCATCAGACTATTCTTGATTTAATCTTGTCTTTGCGTATACAAAATAATATTTGTGAAATTTCGATTTAGAAGGGACCATTATCATCCACCCGTCTCAACAGGGGCAGTGGGAAAGAAATACATGTCATCTATGCACTTAAAAAGCAAATGGAGGATGCTTTTCCCTTGGTTCATTTTCATGCCAGCCAAGTAGGCTATACTCCTGTTGTCAAGATAAGCAAAATGTTTAATCTTAGTGAAGTTTAAATAAATATAGTAGGCCTAGCCTATAGAAATCTGATGGGATGATCCTTTTTTTAAGAGATCATCCCTCTGTTTTCTCCTGCAATTGCATAGCCTATAGAAACGTTGCGCAACATGTGCTCATGAAGTGTTTGATTAGATTTTCTAACACATTTGCATTGATGTCTAGCGTGATTAAAGGGACAATAGAATGCTGAGTACCAGGCAGTTAGCAAGTTTGGCAGGCTACAAATTTTTGTCATGATTTAACTTCGAAGTGGTCCGCCTGTGAAAATCAGGATATCGCGTAGGAACACACCGTAGCTAATTCGCCTCTGTCGCAATGCGCCGTGTCTGTAGGAAATGGAGATATTATAGAAAGGAGGAGATGGGAATCCAATTATGAAATGAATGGAGAGGCGGCTCACCCGACTGACTGTCGACCCAACGCATTCACGTTGTCATGCTGCGTCACGCTGTTGCCAAAGTAATCATCACGCAATCCGTTCCTAATGGGGTTTCCATCCCCTCAAAATGATCTCTGTGGGAAAGCAAGGTAATGTTGTTCTCGCTCAGGGCAGAGACCCTGTTTTATAGCTCTGTGACAGAGACAAACTGCAAGTTTAACTTGGTAAGTTGAACTCCTAAATTGATAGAGCAGTTTGCTTAGGCAATTTTACAGCTAATTAGCTACTTCTCATGCTCATGTTGAGTTTGGTATTATTGTATGTAGCTATATTTTCTAGCTAGCCAGCCAGCCATTCCAGGGAGCGAGCGAACATACAGTAGAATTGTGGGTTTTTGTAGTAGACTTGAGCTGCATCAAATTTATCCAAAATGATATTCACATGTTTCTACCAACCTTGTTAGAACAACAAAATTAAACATTTGTTCACAAAAAAATATTGTTGTCATGTATTAGTGCTATTTAACACGGTTTAACACTCTTAACAATAGGAATTCGTAGTTTTCGGTGGATTATCCCTTTAATGTTTTGTATACTCAGTGTATGTGTCGAATACGACCCACAAAAAAATAAAGTAAATCCGTAGCCTGCACTCGATTAGCAAATGGAGGTTACGCGTGGTTACGATTTTAATATCCCAGGCAGGCTACATTGGTTGTTTAGCAATAAATATAGCGTCACGAAAGCTGGGATCCTCTCATAAGAACACATTTCTCTAGGCGCTCTGTAGGCTATGGGCTCTCCAAATATGTTCCAGGGGTCCTAGGCCTATAAGTTACGTTTGAGTTATTTGGCCACTTTTGTGATACAAACCTTAACAAAACATATATGCCTATGGGCTAGGCTACATGTTGCACGCAACTATGCTTTTTGAAAAAGTCACAAATAGGGCTTTCACTTTTTCTTGGTTTAGACTGCACGAGCTGGGCATCATTCACAAGTGATAATATTCTCACTCAACTGAATAGTCTCACTTTTATCTTATCTTTACATAAACAAAATAAAGCTGGGACCGAGAGACCGTTTCTATCTCAAGGCCACCAGACTGTTAAATAGCCGGTACTAGCCGGTCTCCACCCAGTACCCTGCCCTGAATTTAGTCACTGTCACTAGCCGGCTACCACCCGGTTACTCAATCCTGCACCTTAGAGCCTGCTGCCCTACAGTGGTTCTTCCTTTAAAAGTTGCGAGCTTGCACCGTGGGACTTAGAGGTACCCAGCGTCACGGCGTCATTGCTCCAGACCACCACAAGGGGGAGTTAGAGCACTCATTATGCATTTGGGTCCCAAGGTTTTTATATGACCAATCATATCGTGTGGTTCCAATGACGCATTTTGGATCGAGCCACCCTTGTCTTGTGGCGTTCCTCAACAAAGATGGCTGATAAAATATTGCGGTGGAACCAGGTGTAAGTTGTTATAACGTCATAACGAGTCAAGGAAAAAATGTACAATTGAGAGGAATATGTTACTTAATGTAGAGATAAACGTTTGCATATTTTTTTTGTCAAAAAAGTTCATTTACGAAAATTGCTAATTAGCAAGTTATCTGACTAGCTAACATTCGCCAGCTAGCTAGTGTTAGGATAATTAATTTGTAATTTGTGTTGTTTAATGTTTTAGGGACTCCTGAGAAAACCAGCAAACCAGGCTGTTGTCTTGTGAAATAGTGGATTAAAGAATCTAGCTAGCTAAAGCATTTACTGCAAATTGAATGTACAATTGTGTAAGCTTGCCTTGTAATGCAGCTGAAGTAACATAGCTAGCTAACCGTTTACTTGCTTATTGTGTAGTGGAGGATAAAAATAACTGTATGCCTATGGATGTGTAGTTAGCTACAGTATGTAGCCGATCTCTATATGGACCCTGAAACGTTTGGTATGAATATTAGTTCAGAACTTATCTATGAACCTCAGCTATCATAGTTGTTGTATCAACTTCAAGTCTGAATGGCATTAATGAAGCCTATGGATAGAGTAGAATATAATAACTTTATTGTGCCAAGGATGCAAGTCCTATATACACATGTGCTGTAGTTATTACCACGCATTGTAGCCTGTACATTGTAGCCCACATTCGCACATTGTAGCCTGTACATTGAATATATTCACTGATCATATACTCCTCCTTGGCAAATAAAGGTGCAAATGGCAAATTCAGGTATAAATCTCTGAGACCTTCTTTGTTCAAACTCCATTATTTGAGTGATGCTGTGCATGTATGTATTACAATTATACACTTCAACGGTGTTAACCACGTCTGCTCCTGGGACATCAATGATTACACATTGTAACGATGCAATAGACTAGAAACATGATTGATTTGTAATTTATATCTACAGAAAAAAAACTGTGCATATTTAACCCCCTACATCTGCATTAATCTGAGGACACGGGATAGTATTTCAATGAGATACTTCATTTCAACCAGTGGAGAATGTGAAACGCTTTTATTGAAAGAAGTTCATTATCCAGGTGTTACGAATGCATTGTAATTATGATAATTGTAATATTATAAATACAAGTTCAATCTGTACTTCAATGCACATATGGTGTGCATTATAAAAGGAGGAAGAAAGACGAGAAGGGGAGAGAGGTGTAGCAGACAAAGGGAAAGAGGTAAGAACCGTGGCAGACAGCGTATGATTCATGAATTGCAGTGCTACCCTAATATTCTCTCTGTTCATCACAGTTGTGGTGTCTCCTAAATCAAATCAAATCAAATTTATTTTATATAGCCCTTCGTACATCAGCTGATATCTCAAAGTGCTGTACAGAAACCCAGCCTAAAACCCCAAACAGCAAGCAATGCAGGTGAAGAAGCACGGTGGCTAGGAAAAACTCCCTAGAAAGGCCAAAACCTAGGAAGAAACCTAGAGAGGAACCAGGCTATGTGGGGTGGCCAGTCCTCTTCTGGCTGTGCCGGGTGGAGATTATAACAAAACATGGTCAAGATGTTCAAATGTTCATAAATGACCAGCATGGTCGAATAATAATAAGGCAGAATAGTTGAAACTGGAGCAGCAGCACAGTCAGGTGGACTGGGGACAGCAAGGAGTCATCATGTCAGGTATTCCTGGGGCATGGTCCTAGGGCTCAGGTCCTCCGAGAGAGAGAAAGAAAGAGAGAATTAGAGAGAGCATATGTGGGATGGCCAGTCCTCTTCTGGCTGTGCCGGGTGGAGATTATAACAGAACATGGCCAAGATGTTCAAATGTTCATAAATGATCAGCATGGTCGAATAATAATAAGGCAGAACAGTTGAAACTGGAGCAGCAGCACAGCCAGGTGGACTGGGGACAGCAAGGAGTCATCATGTCAGGTAGTCCTGGGGCATGGTCCTAGGGCTCAGGTCCTCCGAGAGAGAGAAAGAGAGAAGGAGAGAATTAGAGAACGCACACTTAGATTCACACAGGACACCGAATAGGACAGGAGAAGTACTCCAGATATAACATCCTAACCAGCCTTGGGCACCCAGTTTGGCCCGAGGGTTATCTTAAGAGCGGGTGAGGTGGCAATGACGGGACTGCCTTCCTCTTTCACATCAAAACATACCTGCAGACGAGAGAGCATGATTAAGCCTTGTTTTTTTTATTTATTCTTACACGGTCAGTCATCTTAAATCAGGAGGTGAAATGCAAAACTGACCTTGGATCATTAACTCTAGGACTCCTACATCTCTGTCTGTATTTCAATGTAAAGCATCTCTTTAATAATACTTCCTGTTGACCCGACCAAGTGACCTCTCACCTATGATCATGCTGTGCCCTCTGTGTCAGCCAGTTCAGATGCGGGAGGGGTTCACCAAAACAGCTGATATAACCTAGAGGATTTAGGGAGAGGGAGGAAGTGAAGAAGATAGACTGTTATTGTGTATGTGTGTGTGGTCTCACCTGGTGTCCACACTAAGTGGCTACGGAGAACTTAATGCTGAAAAACAGACACTTGAGGACAAACAATAGAAGATACTGTATGTGACGCTGACACCTATCGGAGTGTACCTGAAACACTTAAATATAGAGGGCTATGTGTCTCACCACTTGGTTATTGCAAGGCTAACCCCCAGGGAAATCATGACTTGGCAGCAACAGATAGTCCAGTGAAAATGGCTGTGTTTATGTGGTGTAAATCTGAACATTAGCAGCTGACATCTAAAGGGTTTTTTAATTAACGCATGTGAGACAGGTTCCATGTACAACAAGACAGGCAGAGATGGAGAAAAAGAACACAGAACAGTTTAATTAGTTCTGGTTATGGACATTTTAGCCAGCAATAAAGCTTCCACTGCCTGTTCCTCAGAGAGTGAACATCTGGCAATATCTACATTTTCGACCCCTTTGTCAACTCGCTCTCTTGAAAGTAAAGAAAACAGATAATTTTTTTATAGATATGAAAAACAATAACCATTCAATATATGACCATTCAATCTAAAGCAGCAGGTGTCATTTTAGGATACGTCAATACAGCCCAGTGCTGTTTACCTGAGATGCCATCTTCGTAGGTGTCCGCTTTTGACTTCATTTGTGTCAGGAAAAAAGTTGCTTTCAGAACAATTTTTTTTTGATTGAAAATGAAAAAGGTTTTGCTCTCGACAAAAGACACAAATGTACCTCCATTGCATATAACAATTTGCCCGTGAGTAACCACACCTTCATACAAACATGCTACTGTATGCAGAATTCTTGACGCACAACCGAATATGCTGCCATATTCTGCCAGCACGCCCACAGGCAAGCCACTCCGGAGCAGAATGATGATGCGTGGAAAAGGGAAAGGAATGAGATGGGAACAGCGATTTGTTGCAAGTTGGGGAGGAGGGCTAATAGCTGAACAACAGACTGACTATTCAACCTTTACTAAAGAATAGTCTAATAGCCGAGCTAGGTGTGAAAACCCCACCTTTATCACAGACCAGATTTGCCCAATGACCAAGGGGTATTACAATGTAATAAAGTAATGACTTTTCAAATAACGTTGGCTGACAATTTGTTAGCTATCATTATGAACCACATAGCAAATCATTACAGCAGTATGTACCGGTATGTTAGCTAGCTGCCTAACGTTAGTAGTTATACATCAAACTTGCCAGTATATTAGCCTATAGGCTATCTAACTACCCAACGTTTATTGACTTGATTATTCTCGTCATTCTTAGCTTAGCTAAATGGTATGGTCGTTGTGCTTTCTCAATGGACATTTAGGTGCTTTCGTAAATTCACTCTGGCTATCTGGCTACAATAGAACGAGTCAAAATTCACCCAAGGCTGAAGAGCGGCTTAAGAACGTTGTCTAAACTGGAACACTAGCGCGAGCCCATAGCAAATGAATGGAATCGAACGTTCACAGAGCCTGTTTTGACTGGAGTGATGCTTAGAATTCCATAAAAAATGAATCCCTTTTTATTTTACCACGAAACTGGAAAAAAACAACTTGTGTAAAAGTAAACATCCGCACCTCGATGGTGTGAACTGTGCTTATGTCTGCGTAAGGAAAAAGTAGGGAAAAAATAAACCTTTGACTATTTCTGGTCTGGCGATCGATGACACGAGCACGCTGCCCAAATTTACATAATTACAAAGAGGAGATTATCCAGATTTTTAAAATTATGCCCGTGTTAAGTTTTGCTTCCGTCCCGCTCCTCGCCCCTACCTGGGCCCGAACCAGGGACCCTCTGCACACATAGACAACAGCCACCCTCGAAGCATTGTTACCCATCGCTCGACAAAAGCCGAGGTCTCAGAGCGAGCGACGTCACCGATTTTGAAATGCTATTAGCATTTTTTGTTTTGTTGCGATGACTTCAAAACGACGGCCTTACCAGCTCTGCTAGGGCGAGTAAAATGGTTGTAAAAAAAGTTGGAAGTAGCTAGCCAACATTAGCTCGGGTGCTTGACTGCCGTCAAGGCCAGAATGCTCAAATCAACCTTACTCCTTGGCCCGAACGTCCAGTTTGCGCTCCGAGAGCGAAACGACCCGAATTTATAAACTGACAATTTTCTCTGAATGGAAACACCCTAATATTAATCAAATTAATTAAACCAAATTTCTTAATCAATCCCATATACTATGTCATTACAAAAAAGGTTTTAAATTCTCTGGTAATGCCAATACGGAATATTATCAAATGTTTCTCAAAGATACCCTCTGGTGGTCAAACTAGCAATAACTTGCAGTAACAGAAGAAATGGCCAAGAACTAAATGACGTGCCACAGAATGCTGGGTGAGCCGCAGTACGACGCAACTTTCAAAGGAGGAACCACCATTGTATGTAGATAGACATACAGTGCATTCGGAAAGTATTCAGACCCATTGACTTTTTACACATTTATGTTACATCCTTATTCTAAAATTGATTAATTAAAAATGTGCCACCAGAGACTGTCGCAGCCGGTCGTGACCGGGAGGCCCATGGGGTGGCGCACAATTGGCCTAGAGTTGTCCGGGTTAGGGAGGGTTTGGCCAGCAGGGATATCCTTGTCTCATCGCGCACTAGCGACTCCTGTGGCGGGTCGGGCGTAGTGCACGCTGACCAGGCAGCTAGGTGTACAGTGTTTCCTCCGACACATTGGTGCGGCTGGCTTCCGGGTTGGATGCGCACTGTGTTAAGAAGCAGTGCGGCTTGGTTGAGTTGTGTTTCGGAAGACATGGCTCTCGACCTTCGCCTCTCCCGAGTCCGTGCACTAGTTGTAGCGATGAGTAACTACTAACAATTGGATACCACGAAATTGGGGAGAAAAAGGGGGTAAAAAATATTTTTAAATGTTTTTTGTGTGCAAATTTATTAAAAATAAAAAACAGACATCACATTTATATAAGTATTCAGATCCTTTACTCAGTACTTTGTTAGAGCACCTTTGCCAGCGATTACAGCCTTGTCTTCTTGGGTATGACGCTGCAATCTTGGCAGACCTGTATTTAGGTAGTTTCTCCCATTCTTCTCTGCAGATCCTCTCAAGCGCCGCCAGGTTGGATGGGGGGCGTCGCTGCACAGATATTTTCAGTTTTCTCCAGAGATGTTCGATCGGGTTCAAGGACATTCAGAAGCCACTCCTGTGTTGTCTTGGCTGTGTGCTTAGGGTCGTTGTCCTGTTGGACGATGTACCTTCACCCCAGTCTGAGGTCCTCAATCGCTCTACTTTGCTCCGTTCATCTTTCCCTCAAATCTGAATAGTCTCCCAGTCCCTGCCCTTGAGAAACAGATGCCTCACAAGTCCTCAACCGGCAACTTCATTAAATAGTACCCACAAAACACCCGTCTCAACATCAACAGTGAAGAGGCAACTCAGGGATGCTGGTCTTCTAGGCAGAGTTCCTCTGTCCAGTGTCGGTTTTCTTTCACCCATCTTAATCTTTTTATTGGCCAGTCTGAGATACAGCTTTTTCTTTGCAGCTCTGCCTAGAAGGCCAGCATACCGCAGTCTGTTGACGTTGAGACTGGTGTTTTGCGGGTAGTATTTAATGAAGCTGCCAGTTGAGGACTTGTGAGGCGTCCGTTTCTCAAACTAGACCCTTGTCCTCTTGCTCAGTTGTGCACCGGGGCCTCCCAATCCTCTTTCTATTCTGGTTAGAGTCAGTTTGCTCTGTTCTGTGAAGGGAGAAGTACACAGTGTTCTATGAGATCTTCAGTTTCTTGGCAAATTCTCGCATGGAATAATCTTCATTTCTCACAACAAGAATAGACTGACAAGTTTCAGAAGAAAGTTCTTTGTTTCGGGCCAATTTGAGCCTGTAATCGAACCCACAAATGCTGATGCTCCCAATACTCAACTAGTCTAAAGAAGGCCAGTTTGATAGCTTTTTTAATCAGAACACCAGTTTTCAGCTGTGCTAACGTAATAGCAAAAGGGTTTTCTAATGATCAATTAGCCTTTTAAAATGATCAACTAGGATTAGCTAACACAACGTGCCACTGGAACACAGGAGTGATGGTTGCTGATAATTGGCCTGCCGTTTCCGTTTCCAGCTAGGTCTTTTACAACGTTACACTGTGTTTCTGATCAATTTGATGTTATTTTAAGGGACAAAAAAAATGTTGCTTTTCTTTCAAAAACAAGAACATTTCTAAGTGACCCCAAACTTTTGAAAGGTAGTGTACGTTTGTGTATATTTCTACTCCGGACTCTGACATTGCTCATCGTGACATTCCTTTGTTTATTCCTTTTTAGATTTGTGTGCATTGTTAGATATTTCTGCTCTGTTGGCGCTACGAACACACGCATTTAGATACATCTGCTAAATATGTTGCACCTGTCCATTACCATGCACCTGTCGAAAGAGGGGGCGAATGGAGGACACTTTTCCTGCCGTTCATGCCAGCCAGATAGTCTACGCCGATTTTTAAAGTGAAGCAATGTGCTTAATATTAGGAACGTTTCTAAATAAATATAGTTATATAGCTTACAGAAAGCTGATGAGATCCTCTTTTTTTAATAGAGGCGATCAAAACTCTTCTTTTTTTTCTCACACAATTGCCTAGCATAGTTTATAGAAATGTTACGTGGGTTTATAGGAACACTTATTTAATCCCGTGCATCAACCGGCTATGAGGAGCTGTTTCTCGCTGAGCAACAGGTGATCCCATTCCACTCAAACTCTGAATGCCAGGGCTCTCGTGAAGTGTTTGATTTGATTTTCTATTGAATTTGCATTGATGTCGGAGTGATTAGAGGGACAATAGAGCGCTGAGTACCAGGCCATTAGCGTCAGGCCATTAGTGACTGGCCGTTCGCAAGTTTGGTAGGCTACTAATGACCATCAGCGGTTTTGGAGAAGCCTGGTTGCCATGACTCAGCGGTCACATGCAATTTGACTGTGGTCATGACTCGTGAGTGGTGGTAATACGGTCACCATAACAGCCCTACGCCAGGGTCGTGGGTTTGATTCCTGCTGGGGCCACTAATGGGAAAGGGTTTGCACTTTGAATAAAAGCCTCTGCTAAATGGCATGTATTATTATATAGTATGTCTCTTCCTCTCCTTTTGCTATTCTCTTCTATTTCTCTCTCTCCACTCCCTCCATGTCTCCCCTCCACTTCCCTCTGTCTCCCTCCTCCCCTCTCCATCTCACTTTCCATCCCCTGTTCCCCTGGAGTCTGGCTAGAAAAGCTTTTGTGGATAATTGATCGGCAGAAGGAGGGGATCGATGCTGCTCGTCTTGACTGAGAGACTCATTTCCTCCCGCCTCTCCCTGTCTCGGGATTTTGTCTTTGTCTCCCTCCCGCCTCCCTCTCTCTAGCGCTCTCACTCACCACCTTTCCACACCCTTGTCCTCTCCATGACTGTGGTAAAGGCATGGATTGCAGAGAGAGGAGAGGATGATAAGGAGAGAGGAGGAGAAAGAGCGGGATGATGGAACACATGGGACCAGAGTTCATTAAGTCATTTTTATGGATCTTGAACTCTAGTAGCCCCAGAAGGACAGAAAGCACCGGAACACTTTCTGCAAGCCTGCCCTGGTGCTTTATGAGTCTCATTGATGGCGCTTATGATCTGTCTCGGTGGGAGGCCACTAATAGACTCTCCAATGTGTCTGTTGTTTCATTACCACACAATCTCTGCATAGAACACGGCTTCTAACAGCACTCTATTGGAGCTGCTTACGCAGAGGATATATAGGGGTACTTATCTGTGTGTGTGTGTGTGTGTGTGTGTGTGTGTGTGTGTGTGTGTGTGTGTGTGTTCAAACTGTGAGTTGTATTTATGATAAAATGTCATGTTGAATGCATCAAGTGGATAAAGTGTACTGAATCCCTCTCTCTCTCTTCTCTCTCCACTCTCTCTCTCAGGTATCACTACAGAAGGGATCTACAGGGTGAGTGGGAACAAGTCAGAGATGGAGAGCATGCAGAGGCAGTTTGACCAGGGTGAGTTACCAGACCCTCTCTTTTTGACCGTAGACATTCAACACACACCAACAATATGAATTGTCAACAATATGCCTTACACTCAGTGGCCAGTTGTTTAGGTTCACGAAAAAGCTCCACTCCTCCACTCCTACAGTCATGTGGCTGTGGGTTGCTATATAAAGCAGGCAGACAGGCATCGAGGCATTCAGTTACTGTTCGATTGAACATTAGCATGGGCAAAACAAGTGACCTAGGCAACTTTGAGTGTGGTGTGATCATCGGTGCCAGGCATGCAATTTCCAGTATCTCAGAAACTGCCGGCCTCCTGGGCTTTTTTTTAACCCGCGAGTGTCTATGGCAAGTTTTCCCAAACTCTGTCCTCGGGACCCCAAGGAGTGCATGTTTTAGTTTTTAACCCTAGCACTACACAGCTGATTAAAATAATCAACTAATCATAAAACTTTGATAGTTGGAATCCGCTGTGTCGTGTAAGGGCAAAAAACCTGGACGTGCACCCCTGCACGCTGGTCAAGGGTTCACTGAGAATGCGGCGACACACAGAAAACATCCAGTCAGTGACAGTCCTGTGGGTGAAAACAGCTCGTTGATGAGAGGTCGAAGGAGAATGGCACGAAATCGTGCAAATAACAGCGCAGTACAACAGTGGTGTGCAGAACGTCATTTGATAAAGCACAACTCATCGGTCCTTGTCATGGATGGACTATTGCAGCAGGCGACCACACCGGGTTCCACTCTTATCAGCTAAAAACGAGAACCGGCTGCGGTGGGCACGTACTTACCAACACTGGACAATTGAGGAGTGGAAAAACATTGCCTGGTCAGACTGAGTGTAATTATTGTAGGGTCGTCAGACCCCGTGCCACCCGTGGCCAATGCCTATGTACACGTACTGACCTATGCACATACACACACTCACACACTCACACACTCACACACTCACACACACTCACACACTCACACACACTCACACACTCACACACACACTCACCAATACACACACTCGTATACCTAGGCACAAACAGGGCATGGACGTGCAGTGTTAGTGTGTTGTATCTGTCCAGAAGCCTGTTGTCCAATGGATTCACCTAATTAACCTGGGAGCATCTGTATCATGGATATGCAGGAAGGAGAGGCCTTCCTCACACCGTAGCTTGTGTGTGTGGTGTGGGCCGTTAATTTCCTCCCAGATTGGTTTGGTTAATGAAGCATGCTCGCTGGTGTGTGTGTGTGTGTGTGTGTGTGAAATCAGTGAGGCTGAATCCGCCTGAGGTAATCAGAAGCGAAGTCCTGTGTCCAGTCGAACAGGACCCTAGACCAAGGTGACAATACAATTACACATGAAATTACAGCACCGGTAGACCATAGCACCCAATCCGCTATCACCTAGCCACACTTTACAGCAAAGATAACCCATGGCGAAAGAACCACACACCCAGTTCAGATACAACAGCCAAGACCAGACTAGTTTTAGAACTTCTCATGTCGGCTGCTGGAGTTTCCAAGGTTCAACATGTCAAATCTTAGCTAAAGACTTGGGATGAGACGGATTTGTTTAGCCAATTAGAGAGCAGTGCCCTGACGTTCTGTGTTTAGCCAAGCAAACCGCTAGCTAGCTATTGTGCTGCCGTTAGCAAGCCTAGCTTGCTGATATTTATCTGACAAGTCTGTGTGCCCTGTTTCTGGTGCATGTATTTCATGATACTTGTTCACTACAACACCGTGCTATAACAAGTGGCAACTTTGTATCAAAGTTGTTATCGAAGTCATTGTGAAGATTCACTGTTACCGTGGAAACAACTGCCCATCTCGTCTTCTTGATCTGAATGCCCTGTCTTTAGTCAGCTATTCTTACACACAAAATTCTAAAACGGTCTAGTTTTGTCTCGTCTCTCCTTATGTCGGCTGTTTTATCTAAACCGGAGCACTGAGATCTGGAGCTCACTCTGAGGCCTGGTCTGAGTACAGGTCTGAATCAGAAGCACTAGGCATTACTGGGTGAGAACTGACTTGGGACCAGTGTCATCACTGAAGCTGCTCTGTTATGCACACAACAGGTCCTATTTTCATCCTCTCTCTTTTCGGTCTCTTTTTCATCCTTCCTCGTTTATCCCCTCTCCCTCACCATTGCTATCTGTCTAACTCTTCCACAATCAATCCCCCTTACTTTCTATTCCTCCCCCCATCTCCCCGCCTCTCTTCCTCCACATTTGTCATAGATCGGAGAGAGTAATCAGAGAAGGGTTTAGTCTATAGTCAGAGAATAGTCTATATATTTGTATCCTTCTCTCCTCCCCTCCTTCACCCCTTCCTTCTCTCACACTCTTTTCTCTGTGTTTTGATCAACAAGCCCGTGTCAAGTGGGACAGGCGTCGCCTGTGATTACTCTTGGTTTATAGTTTTTAATCAGCAGTTGTGCTTCTGGTGCTGCTGACCTCATTCCCATTCTCTCCCACGTGGTCCCTTGGGCTGACCTGCCACACTGAATAAAAGAGACTCACCGAGGAGCTGGAGCCAATTGGGTGCAGTTCCTACTAACGGGATAAGCAGTGATATACGGAACTAAGATATACGGAACTTTTATTGTGTGCTGGTGTTGTGGTTTGTTTAGTCAGGTATTTTAGTCCATCACCAGGTGGGGTGATACTATAGCAGTGAAACAAACGAGTTTAAGGCGGACCTTTTGTGTGTGCGTTTCATATGGTTGTCTCTTGTAGATCATGTCCTAAATTAGGTGTCTCTTCCGTGTCTTATTCTCATGAACCTCTGTCTCTCCCTCGCTCTCTGTCTCTCTGCTAGACCATAACCTGGACCTGGTGGAGAAGGACTTCACTATCAACACAGTGGCCGGGGCCATGAAGGCCTTCTTCTCTGAGCTGCCAGAACCCCTGGTGCCCTACAGCCATCAGATCGAACTGGTGGAGGCCTTCAGTAAGACATGGGTCTGGGGAGAGGGGACAGAGGGGGCTGGGCTGGGCTGGGGAGAGTGGGGTGGAGAAAAGGGGGCTGGGGAGAGGGCTGGGGCGGTGGGGGGAAAAGGGCGAGGGGGGGTAGAGAAAGGGGTGCTGGGCTGGGGAGAGGCTTGGGGGAGTGCTGGGGCTGGAGAGAGGAGTTATTAGGGTTGTCCTTGCTCTATGAAGAAACCAGTGGTGGTCGGTGCTGTTTAAGATAAGGGAGGACACTTTTTCTTTTTTTTAAATTTAATTTATGATCATGGCCTTATTTCTATTACAGCATGTTGGATGACTGCCATTCATATTCCATTCACCCAGCTCAATGTAATATCATTAGGTTTAAGCCACTACAAATTCTCCCTATACCCATCATGAGGTTGCTACAACCTATGAATGAAAGTTTACAACTTAGGTGCACAGGTCAAGCGAAATGTGAATAATCAAGGTGGCAGACATTGACACGTTCAATACCGCCTTGCGCTCTCTTGCCTGCATCTAGCTGATCTAGAGTGTAAACATTAGTCCAACAGTTGCAAACAAGAGTTTTTATTGGACATAAGCAAGTATGTTTATCCAAGTTTCATTCCGTTTGCTTTCGTTTAAGATGTTTTTTTTAAAACTGAATCGGCAGAATGAATACACCCCTGATCACACGCAAAAACAATTCACTTTCATAGCAGCCACATACAAACAGCATGATCCTTTTGATCATTGTATAATTCCTTCTCGCATCTACCTGCTCTCCTCTTCTCACCTTTTCCCCTTCGCTTGTGGACTTCAGTGTACAACACATCAGTTTTCTGTGACCAGACAAAAAAACTTTGAAGGCCAAAACTTCACAGCCTATATTGTCACCATATTAACGCCATGGTCAACATAGCTACTAGAACTAACGCGTTAGTAAACCCGTTACAATCATGCAGTATAGTCAACAGCAAGCAGTTTATCAGTTACACCGGTGGGCCCTTGTTCCAATAAATGAATAAAACAAAAGCTTACCTTGACTTGGAAGTGTTCGAGTTCAGAAGCATGCACCAGTTAGCCTCGAGCTAGCCTCAAACTAGGCCCATCTCCCGTCTAGCAAACAAAGTACACCAACTACAATACCTCTCTTGCCAGTTGGCCTGGACCCTTTGTCAACACGGAGCCCCGCCGATCCATCACGACTGGTCTGACTGCACATAGCTTAACTGGTGCCTCCAGAGATGCAACCTCTCTCATCGTCACTCAATGCCTAGGTTTACCCCCACTGTACTCGCACCCTACCATACCCTTGTCTGTACACTATGCCCTGAATCTATCCTACCACGTCTAGAAATCTGCACCCTTTAATCTCATTTCCCAAAGCACTACACGACAATTTCTTATAGCCTTTAGCAATACCCTCATCCTACTCCTCCTCTATTCCTCTGGTGATGTAGCGGTTAACCCAGGCCCTGTGTGTCCCTAGGCGCTCTCATTTTTTGATTTCTGCAACCACAAAAGCCTTAGTTTCATGCATGTTATCATCTGAAGCATCCTCCCTAAATTTGCTTTATTCACTGTTTCAGCACACTCCGCCAACCCCGATGTCCTAGCGGTGTCTGAATCCGGGTTTAGGAAGGCCACCAAAAATTCAGAAATTTCCATCCCCAATTACAACATTTTCCTTCAAGACAGAACTGCTAAAGGGGGCGGAATTGCAGTCTACTGTAGAGAGAGCCTGCAGAGTTCTGTCATACTATCCAGGTCTATGCCCAAACAATTCGAGCTTCTACTTTTAAAGATCCATCTCTCCAGAAATAAGTCCCGCACTGTTGCCGCTTGTTATAGACCCCCCTCAGCTCCCAGCTGTGCCCTGGACACCATATGTGAATTGATTGCCCCCCATCTATCGTCTAGGTGACCTAAATTGGGATATGCTTTACACCCCGGTTGTCCTACAATCTAAGCTGGATGCCCTCTATCTCACACAAATTATCAAGGAACCTACCAGGTACAACCCCAAATCCGTAAACACGGGCACCCTCATAGATATCATCCTGACCAACTTGCCCTCTAAAGACACCTCTGCTGTTTTCAACCAGGATCTCAGCGATCACTGCGTAATGGGTCTGTAATGGGTCCCTCATCACTGTCAAACGCTCCCTAAAACACTTCTGCGAGCAGGCCTTTCTAATCGACCTGGTCCGGGTATTCTGGAAGGATATTGACCTCATCTCATCAGTAGAGGATGCCTGGTTGTTCTTTTAAAGTACTTTCCTCGCCTTCTTAAATAAGCATGCCCCTTTCAAAAAATGTTGAACTCAGAACAGATATAGCCCTTGGTTCACTCCAGACTTGACTGCCCTTGACCAGCACAAAAAAACCCTGTGGCGTACTGCACTAGTTTCGAATCGTCCCCGCGATATGCAACTTTTCAGGGAAGTCAGGAACTAATACAAACAGTCAGTTAGGAGAGAAAAGGCTAGCTTTTTCAAACAGATATTTGCATCCTGCAGCACTAATTCCAAAAAGTTTTGGGACACTGTAAAAAGTACATGGAGAATAAGAGTACCTCCTCCCAGCTGCCCATTGCACTGAGACTAGGAAACACTGTCACCACTGATAAATCCATGATAATCGAGAATTTCAATAAGCGTTCCTCTACAGCTGGCCATGCTTTCCACCTGGCTACCCGAACCTCGGCCAATAGCTCCACACCCCCTTCAGCAACTGGCCCAAGGACCCTCCCCCCCCCCTTGCGCTTCTCCTTCACCCAAATCCAGACAGCTGCTGTTTTGGAAGATCTGAAAAATCTGGATCCCTACAAATCAGCTGGGCTAGACAATCTGGACCCTTTCTTCCTAAGATTATCTGCCGCCATTGTTGCAACCCCTATTACTAGTCTGTTCAACATCTTTCGTATCGTCTGAGATTCTGAGAAAGCGTCTGAGAAAGCGGCCGAGGTCATCCCCCTCTTCAAAGGGGGAGACATTCTAGACCCAAACTGTTAGACCTATATCCATCCTGCCCTGCCTTTCTAAAGTCTTCGAAAGTCAAGTGAGCAAACAAATCACTGACCATTTCAAATCCCACCGTTCATTCTCTGCTATGCAATCTGGTTTCCGAGCTGGTCACAGGTGCACCTCAGCCACGCTCAAGGTCCGAAATGATATCATAACTGCCATTGATAAAAGACAGTACTGTGCAGCCGTCTTCATCGACCTGGCAAAGGCTTTAGACTCTTGTCAGTCACCGTATAGTTATCGGCATACTCAACAGCCTTGATTTCGCTAATGACTGCCTCGCCTGGTTCACTAACTACTTCTCAGATAGAGTTCAGTGTGTCAAATCGGATGGCCTGTTGTCCGGACCTCTGGCAGTCTCTATGGGGGTGCCACATGGTTCAATTCTCGGGCAGACACTCTTCTCTGTATACATCAATGATGTCGCTCTTGCTGCGGGAGAATTCTTTGATCCACCTCTACGCAGACGACACCATTCTGTATACCTCTGGCCCTTCTTTGGACACTGTGTTAACATCCAAACGAGCTTCAACTCCATACAACACTCCTTCCCTGGCCTCCAACTGCTTTTAAATGCTAGTAAAACAAAATGCATGCTCTTCAACTGATCGCTGCCCTCACCCGCCCGTCCAACTAGCATCACTACTCTGGACGTTTCTGACTTAGACATATGTGGACAACTATAAATACCTAGATCTGGTTAGACTGTAAACTGTCCTTCCAGACTCTCACATTAAGCATCTCCAATCCAAAGTTAAATCTAGAATCGGCTTCCTATTTCGCAAAACATAGCCTCCTTCACACATGCTGCCAAACATATCTTTGTAAAACTGACTATCCTACCGATCCTTGACTTCGGCAACGTAATTTACAAAATAACACTCCAACACTCTACTCAGCAAATTGGATGCAGTCTATCACAGTGCCATCCGTTTTGTCACCAATGCCCAATATACTACCCACCACTGCGACCTAAATGCTCTTGTTGGCTGGTCCTCGCTACATATTCGTCGCCAAACCCACTGGCTCCAAGTCTTTGCTAGTTAAAGCTCCGCCTTATCTCAGCTCACTGGTCACCATAGCAACACCCATCCCTTGCACTCGCTCCAGCAGGTATATTTCACTGGTCATCCCCAAAGCCAACACCTCCTTTGGCTGCCTTTCCTTCTAGTTCTCTGCTGCCAGTGACTGGAACAAATTGCAAAAAACACTGAAGTTGGAGACATATCTCCCTCACTAACTTTAAGCGTCAGCTGTCAGAGCAGTTTACCGATCGCTGCAGCTGTACACAGCCCATTTGTAAATATCCCATCCAACCAACTGCCTACCTCATCCCCATATTTCTTTAGTTTTTCTGCTATTTTACACACCAGTATTTCTACTTACACATCCTCATCTGCACAAATATCACTCCAGTGTGAATTGCTAAATTGTTATTACTTTGCCACCATTGGCCTATTTATTGCCTTACCTCCTTACTTCATTTGCACACACTGTATACAGATTTTTCTATTGGGTTATTGACTGTACGTTTGTTTATCACGTGTAACTCTGTTGTTGTTTTTGTCACACTGCTTTGCTTTATCTTGGCCAGGTTGCAGTTGTAAATGAGAACTTGTTCTCAACTGGCCTACCTGGTTAAATAAAGGTGTGGGAAAAAAATGAGGACGGAAGCTACCTGTCCTCCAGCTACACCATGGTGCAATATAGTTAGTATAGTGTTATGAAATTCAACGAGTATGGTCCTCCCCCTCCTCCTCCTCCTCCAATGGAAGATGCACAAATTTGCTGTGAAGCAAGACAAACAAAAGTCATACAGAATGTTAGGTTATCAAGTACACTTCTTTCATCTCTGTTCTTTCACTCCCATTGCGTTTTGTAATCTGTTGTCGTGGAGATTTAAGGTGTAGCGTCGCGGCCCAGAGATTTACCTCTACTCCGGAGGGCGGTCATCATTCAGTGAGTGAGTGTGTGTGTGTGCGAGGCCCCTGAGCCGTGACAAAACCCTGATGAAACCCTGCAGCAGGAGAGAGACTCTACACACACCGTTTAAAGACTAGTTAGAAAATAAACGCTTTCAGGATGGATTGCAGAACTCTGCGTATGACCCTGTAGACTGCAGAAGAAGTGAACACATGGTTTGAAGAAGGAGCTGGATAACATGTGAAATGGTGTGTGTGTGGCTCCATCTGCCTCGCTCACATGGAGACATAAGACTGGCTGTGTTGGGAGTGCTGATATCAGCTTGTCTGACTCACTCCTATCATTGGGCTCAGCACAACCCAGAGGACCTGTGTGTGTTCATGTGCGGGTTTAGAACTCTGTGTGTGTGATCGCTGCTATGCATTGTTGAGTCATCTCTGGCTCTCAGCTGTGATTTCAGTTTGTCTCAGTGTGTGCCATGCTTCCCCCGCCCCTGCACATGTGTGCGCTTTCGTTCTTTCTCTCTAACCTCTCCTGTCTCCTTTCGCCCCGATCAGAGATCAACGATCGGGATCAGCGAGTTCACGCCATGAAGGACATCCTGCGCCGCTTCCCCAGGGAGAACTATGATGTCTTCAAATACGTCATCAATCACTTGAACAAGTGAGTGGCTCAGTGACGGGGCGGTGACAGTCATGCTGACCACAGTAACAGTCGTCCACCCCGCAACCTTTGACCTTCCACCCTGTCAGCTACACCCCTGGCTCTATTGAGTCAGCTTTATATTCAGTCAGTTGAGTCATAGCACAAACACTGGGGAGTTTAGATTTCTAGATTGTTACTTTAGGATTTCTTGAACAACTTACATTGTTTTCTCTCTGTCTCTCCCTTAACCCTCCCTCCATTTCTCAGGGTGAGCCAGAATAACCGTTTGAACCTGATGACCAGTGAGAACCTGTCCATCTGTTTCTGGCCCACTCTGATGCGGCCCGACTTCACCACCATGGACGCCCTGACGGCCACACGAACCTACCAGACAATCATCGAGTCCTTCATCCACCAGTGTGCTTTCTTCTTCTACAACCAGCCCCTGTCTGACACCCCTGGCGGGCACGCCTCCCCCACAGCCACCCTCTCCTCCCACGGGGGAACCTCGGCCTACTCCTCCTTGGCGTACAACTCTCCCTCCCTCACACCGGCCCCGGCCCCTTACGTTATGCCCGCCACGCCGCCCGTCATCCCACACTACGGGCCGCCCCATACCCAGATCCAGCATTCCCCGCCCCACACCCCCCAGTCCCCCATCCAGGCCCTACTGCCCCCCCTGCACCCCCATCACCCCCCCACGGAACAACACATGCTGTGAACCAGTGATGGAAGGAAAGAGAGATTTGAGAGCGAGATGGAAAGAGTTTGAGATTCAGAGGTAGAATGTAAGTGGACGAGATTTTGAAGGGGTGGTGAGAAGTATGGAGGGAATGAGAGGAGAGTGGGTTTGAGAGAGGGAAAGCGAACGAGAAGATGAGGGGGTGAGTGAGATGCAGTACATATAGGGGAAAACTGTTGGGAGAGGGGGTTATCCAACCCCCATTTGCATTTTAAAGATATACGCACACACACTACGCACGGAAGGGGGTGGGAAAGAGAAACTTTTGAGCCACTAGTACAACATGTCTTCCCGTACCACTGTAGTCTATTGACTCTTCTCCCGCTACCATTTCTTCTGCCCCCTTCTCCACTGCCTTAGAGAGTACCTCCCTCTTTCCCCATCCAACACACACAAACACCACGTGTACATGTCCCTCCCCAACCATAAGGGACCTCAGAACTGCTGACTGTAGCCAGGCAGGGTATCTGTGGGGGAAGTGTGGGAGGACATTGAACTATATGGACCTCCTAGCTGGACTCTAAAACCACTGCCCAGTGTCTCACTTTCCTCGCCCCCACCACTCCTCACCGCGATGGGGCTGTGGTTTGCCAGCGACTGCCCTGTCCTCCCAGGTTGATCCTGGGTCCAGGTGGAGGGAGGACCTGACCAGTAGCTTCTCTATGTTTATTTGACCACTGTTACCAGGAAATGGACTAGAGGCATGCTTCACCTCTCCCCCATGGACCAGCTTCCACTTCAATAGACTCATTCCTAAACCCCCCCACCCCCTTCGCTTCAGTGTCTGCTACAGCCAGAGATAATGCCAAGATCAAAAGTCTCAACTAACTGGATCTGCAGGGAGGCTAGAGCACGGAACTTTGGGTGGTCTCACACCCTCGGCATCTTGGGAGAGCTCCTTCCGTTCCGCTCTCTCTCCTCTGACACATGCCCCCGAGCCTCCAGGCAACGCTGGAAGACTGTTGTTTTTCTTTTAATTAAAGAGGATATCTTTTACCCCCCCCCCCCCCCCCCCTGTTTCTTCCTGATGTTTGTTGTTCCACCTTTCCTCTTTAGTTCCCCCCCCCCCTATGCTTCCATTTTTTGATTTTCAAACTGTGGATCAGTTTTGGAGTGTTCCGTTGATGACTGACCAATCAGAATGCACTCTCACACAGCAAGTCCCTCCTGTCAGATATCAATGCTTACTTCTTATTGGCCCATGTGCTTTCTGTGAAGGGTGGGAATAACTGTCAGGGAGAGGTAGGAAGGACTGGGATATGGATTGGGATTTGGAAGGGGTGGGATTCAGGGATGCACTTTACGGACTCTGAAAAGCATTTAAGCAATTAGACACGGAATGCCAAGAGGAACAACCATAACGATTCCCATAAGGATCCCAGGAGGCATTGGGAAGTGGTGGCAGGGAATTCATACTTCCTCCTGTTACCAATGAAGGGTTTGGAAGCCTGGAGAGACATGGGGGGCATGACCTGTGTGTGTGTGTGTCTGCGTACATGTGTGCACATGCTTCTAATATGGTAGAGAGCGGGAGAATCATTAGTGTAGAGAGCTCTGAAGTTTATTGAGATTGAGAGACTGCAGAGCACTTTTGGGATCCTCTTTAGTGCAAAGTGAGCCAACACTTTCTCACCACGTCTAATGCGTTGTGAAGTCGTGTAGCCACCTCACTGAGAACACACCATTGCCATCTGGTGGACAACATAGTTACTGCAGCTATGACCTCACCCACCACTGCATGGGCGGAACACCATCCCCCCCCTACCCGGGTGTAATATTAGATCTTTCTACATGCGTAATCCCCCATATATACCTATTGAATGTCAAGTCAAATGGGACATATTGAGCCCAATAGGAATTCTTTGTATATAACGTAAATGGAGAGTCTATACTATGAAAGCCATATAAACTGCATTGAGATTAGCCTGTGGATGAGGCTCCTATCTGTTGTGTTGCTAGGGTGCAAGCACTTTGCTACAGATGTATATACTCTCCAGAGTGTGGTGTTGAAGGAGCGTGTGACGACATTTCATGTCAGCTGTCCATGATGCAGACAGTCCAGTGACTAGTCCAGTGTCCATCTGGGCTCTGCTAGTTGGCGGTATGTGGTGATGTGTAATCATGTGTTTTTGTACCGAGGCTGGCTCAGGATAGCGGTTCAGATCCATTCAGCTGACTATGACCGGGAAGAACACGAAGGAAAGGAGATGAGGAAGCTCGTTCAGAGTATTGAAACGCAGCCAGTGGTGTTGATAGTCCCTCAATGCCATCCTGTGTTTATTGGTGTCCCACTTCCTGGTTGGCACCACTTGGTACCCCTGCCCTCTTTTGAAACGGCACCGTTCCCTAGTCCAGAGAGGCGCTCCGGGATGGAGCAGAACAGACCATCTATTCATCTGTGTTGATGACTGCGGAATTCCAATGGTTCTGTCTGTGGTTGTCATAGAAACCTGTTTGATCGCTTGTGTGTGTGTGTGTGTGCGTGTGCGCGCACGTTAGAGTGAATCCAAGGTCATGTAATTTGTTTCATTTTGACCCTCCGCTTTACACTCATGCCTGTCTCCACCTCTCTCCAGTTCCCATTTGTCTTGACTGACAGGCCTCCCTTCCAATCACTGGAGTTATACCCTGACGCCGACCCAATGACCTATCATACACTACCTATATAACGTTTGTTTGTCTGTGTTAAGGACTGATGTCATTTGAGCTGTCAACAGTAGCCAGACATCATTGTAAACTCGACACTTAAGAAAGACCATGTCGCTTATAGTGGAGAATGTATTTATCCTCACGGTCATTACCCCACATAATGTAAACTGGACCTGACCACAGTTATCCTCTTAGTTACCTATAGGTTTACTTTTCACAGATGGAGAGTGAGTCAGAGAGAGAGAGAGAGGTGAATGGGATCATTATTTGGTAGATGGAGGGAGGGAGGAAGGGGGGGGGGGGGGGTTGTGCAAACTCTGGTACTTTTGAATGCCGGCCAGTGGCATTCCCTGTGTATATCAATGTGTTAATACTGAACAGACTGTGAGGCAGCCAAAGACTGTGCAACAACAAAAAAAAACACAAAAGGTGGGGGAGAGAGGAAGCGAAGCGACACGTGGAGAGGAAAAAAACTATGGTATTAAAAATGTGACTTTGGTTCTGCGATCTTGTGGCTTTTCTTTTTCTTTATTCTTTGCAACAATGGTGAGAGATGGTCTGTTAAGTTAAAATGAGAAACAAGCAAACTATATTCAAATGGTTGTTTATTTGTATGTTAGGGGGTCTAACACTTTGCCCTTTAGTCAATGGTGATAGAATTGTTTTTCTTTTTTCTTTTTAATAATAAAAAAAACAAAATGTTTATTTTTTTTTTTAAACAGTTTTGTGAATGGTGAAGAGACCAGCCCGGTATAGTGCATGATATTTGCCCAGGCAAGGGAGGTGGCTCGACCACTCTTCAGTATTTAAGACAAGAAGATAAAAAAAAACAATGAAATAATGGGGAAAAAGTTAACCTGTATAAAAGATAAAATGGAAGTAAACAACAACAAAAAATCCGTCAACACAAAAAAATGCTGTCATTATTTGCTAAGAGTATGGTAATTTGTCTCAATAGGAATGGTGTATACAGCAAGGCCTTATGTGGACCTGTATTCTAGTTAATAAATCAATCTTGTAAAGCCTGCCTCCTGTCTGTCTGTCTGTGCAAAACCCACTGACTCATCCCCTGGCTCACCACACACAGCTCTGCATATACATGTAGTATTGTCAGTGTGTACTGTGAGAAAAGGTGTCAAATATTAAACTATGGATTCATACATTTGGCCATATTTCATTGACTGGAAATGAATGAACGAATGAATGAAAGGAATTGAATAACTTATTTCCACAGAAAGATCGGCTACTCCTGGAACCAAGTGGAGAAAACTGCCCAATGTTGAGTTCACTAGAGGCTGCTGTCATTAATGACCTGTGCTCCATGGGGCGAAGGGCCTAAGTACTTTTCTACAGTTGACAGGTGTTTCTAATCATTATATTCTAAAAAGACAGAGTTAACTTTTAGTGTTGTCAAGTGACTTTTCCCAACGAAAACTGCCTAGAACATTAGAATAGATTTACTTAGAGTAACGATTTGCTACATTTTACTGTACACCACTGAAAGAGCTAGAGATTAAAGTACTTAAGTAGTATCTGTAAAGAAAATGTACTTTTTACTCCATACATTTTCCCTGACACCCAAAAGTACTTGTTGCATTTTTAATGTTTAGCTGGACAGGAGCATGGTCTAATTCACGCACTTGTCAAGTGAACATTCCTGGTCATCCCTACTGCCTCTGATCTGGCGGGCTAACTAAACACACATGCTTCGTTTGTAAATGATGTCTCAGTGTTGGAGTGTGCCTTTCTAGACGTAAATTTAAAAAATGAGAAAATAGTGCCGTCTGGTTTGCATAATATAAGGAATTTGAAATTATTAATTCTCTTTTTCTTATTTTTTTTTACTTTCGATACTTAAAAAAATTAAAATAATTTACCCCTTTTTCTCCCCAATTTCATGGTATCCAATTGTTTTTAGTAGCTACTATCTTGTCTCATCGCTACAACTCCCGTACGGGCTTGGGAAAGACGAAGGTTGAAAGTCATGCGTCCTCCGATACACAACCTAACCAAGCCGCACTGCTTCTTAACACAGCGCGCATCCAACCCGGAAGCCAGCCGCACCAATGTGTCGGAGGAAACACTGTGCACCTGGCAACCTTGGTTAGCGCGTACTGCGCCCGGCCCGCCACAGGAGTCAATGAGGCAAGGATATCCCTACCGGCCAACCCCCTCCCTGACCCGGACGACGCTAGGCCAATTATGCGTCGCCCCACGGCCCCTACTTTCGATACTTAAGTATATTTTAGCAATTACATTTAGTTTTGATACTTAAGTGTGTATGTATACATATATTGTTGAGACTTTTACTCAGGTAGTATTTTACTGGATGACTTTCACTTTTCCGTTAGTCATTTTCTATTAAGGTGTCTTTACTTTTACTCCGGTATGTTTTGTATCAAAAAGTATGTTGGGCCTCTTTGTATGTCAGGAGATAAACAAGAAAATGCTGTTGTCTCCAAATAATCTACGAAGCATAAACTTCCTATGTATTTATCATTAATTCCATTTCCAAATGACCAAACCCAGTCTCAGGCTTGGATAACAGATAACTTGCTTTTTCTGCGAGATTTAAGACTTTCTCGAGAATTGACTATGTTTTAACGTCTACTTAAATTCCAGGTAACATGGAACTTGTAAAAACATTACCGGCCATTCTATCTGATCCTAATCCCATTCTTTGTCAATTTCAAATCTTCCCAATGAACAAGTGTGCACTGAGATGGCTTAATAATACTTTACAACACAACTGACTGCACCTTTCAGTTTAGATTTCATTTAAAATGTTTTGGAATAAATGACCACTCATCGGAGGACTCCGCTATGATATGGTTAGCTGTAAAAATGTTCATAAGAGGAAACACTACACATTCTCTTTCAAATTTACAGAAATGAAGGCTTCAGAAGATCAGTGAATTTGAAAATCGTTGTAAAATGCTGGAAGATTCTCTTTAAAAGCAACTATTCAACAGAGAGAATTTGAGCTAAAAACAAGTCGGTTGGAACTGAATGACCTGTTGCGACGTAGAGCAGAATTCATTACGCAGAGGGTGTGAGAAAAAAATACTATTTTCAAGGGAGTAGCCAGTTACTGCAGCTGAAACAAGATCATCAATACAGCCGATCAGATCCCCTACGAAGGGAATGATATCTGGTCCCACAGAAGTAAATACAACTTTTAGAGCATGTTATTCAGATGTATAGAGTTCCTCACAGAGCTTTATTACTCCTGCTTGTCGGCAGTTCCTGGAGTCGGCAGTTACGTTGCCCAAACTCTCTCAAGAAGAAACCATTTTATTAGAGGAATCTGAGACTTTATCTGAACTGAAAGCTGCTTTTTTTACATTTATTTTTTTAAAATATGAATAAAGATAAAGTGCCTGGTATTGATGGAATACCTCCTGAACTCATTCTCAACTTTTGGGATGAGCTAGGACCAGTTATTCTTCAATCGCTTAACATTGCTATTGAAAAAGGACAATTCCACAGAGACATCAATCACAGGTGTTATATCCCTAAGAAAGAGAAAGACCTCACAAATTGTGCAAATTTTTCAGCCAATCAGCTTACTTGGAGCAGAAATTAAGATGTATGCCATCTTCAGCGCGTACATCCTGACCAAACGGGGTTTATTAGGGGTCGTCAGGCAGCCGAGAACATGCTCCACCCGTTTCATGTGGTTGCTGAGGCTTCCAATCTGGATACCCCGTGTGCTGTGTTATCATTAGATGCAGAGAAAGCCTTTGACTGCTAAGGGGGGGAACATTTATGGCCTTGTTCTTGAACATTTTGGTTTCGGAGCTAGATTTATACATATGATTCGCACCATGTACGTGAATCCTTCGATTATATCTACAGGCACTACACATTCTAATCCCTTTATCATACAACAAGGGTGTAAACAAGATTGTCCCGCCATTCCCTATGCTATTTTCTCACTCTTGAACCGCTGGCACAAAGCATACGTCAAAATTCGGCTTCCTCACATTTCAAAATCAAGCAAACTGAACCAGCAATTTCTCTGAATGCAGATGACATACTGCTCGACGCCGCAAACGCTCAGAAATCCCTCCATGTCTATTTTCACAGCATTCAGCTCATGGTCTGGTTCCAAGATCAACTAGTCTAAATCAGCTCCACTACCTCTTAACTCAGCTATGTGAAGCGTGCAACTACCACCCATGATCCCAGTGAAGAAACAAGTCCGTTAATTAGGCATCACCGTATCCATCTCCATTTACACTACCGGCAGGAAGAACTACTTAGAAACCTTTTCAAAAGATCCAAAAAGACACGACGGTCCGCTATGGCCACTTCTTTGCATGCTATCAAAATGATTGTCCTCCCTGGCATGACTTGTATTAGTTCCATGTTTCCACTGCCTCCCCTTATAGACCTATGGTCTAAACTTGACTGTCAGAATGAAGTTCATTTTGGGGGAGAACGAGGCCACAGATTAAATATGCAACGGTAACAGAGAACAAAAAGCTTCAGGGGTACTTGCAGTTCCAAATAAATGTTTTTTATTTTTTATCACCACATCATTCCAAATGCATTTCCTGAACACCTGGTTAAACCCAGAGTTCCTTGGCGTGCTATAGAAGGGTCAATAGTTTCACCAATTAGATTACAAGATGTATTAATTTCTGGATTGACTCTGAAAAAATGTGCCTTAATGTTTGGGCCTATGAGATCTAATCTTAAATGGCATTTATCCTCTCCAATATGGTGTAATAAAGAATTCTTAGCGTGTAAGAAAACATTTATATCAGATTCTTGGTCTAAGAAAGGTATTTATACTTTCAAAGACATATTCAATTTGAACGGACTCCTAAGTTTCCAGGAAATACGCCAGTCTTTTAATGTCCCAGGCTCATCATTTTGCCTTTACCTTCAACTCCGCCTATCCAGCAGAACTAGCAGTACACCCATTGGTCAAACTTCTAACGGACAGATGCCCCTCAAAAGGAGTTGTTTCTAATATCTATAGTCAATTCATTCTAGCCGCACAAACACCATTAACTCTATCCACTGTATTGGAAAAGGATTTTACACTTGCTGACAGAAAAATCAATTGGGAGACCGTATTGGAAAAATATATTTGGATCGTCTAGAAACCCCATTCACCAATTAGCTACTACAAAAATGTAAGAATAACACCTCCAAAAATACATCAGATGGGTAATTAGTCCATCACCATTTTGTGAGTTCTTCACCACAGGGGACCTTGGTACTTTTCAGCATGTGCTGTGGAAATGTCCGAGGGTGGTTTCATTCTGGGGGAAAGTCAATGATGTCATCGATATAGGGAAAATGCTGCCATTAGATCCAATAGTGATGGTGCTTTGTGATTACTCTGATTTGCACTTGTCAGAACGCCAACGGAGAGTGTGGTTGGCAGAAACCACAGCTGTTAAGAAGATTAAGCGTCACAGATCAGTTGAAAAATATATGGCAAATAGAAATCCAATATGGATTGTGTTAAGAGATAGATGAGAGGTGTTGAATGGAGCTGAAGGGTGGGACTCATAACAACAAGATAACTAATGTAAAACATACTGGGTCTGTAAAATGTATATAGGTTCAGGACTTTTGTGAAAAAGCACAGTTACAAAAATCGGGCAAATAGAAATCAAACTGAATGGACATGAGAAATGGAGGAGGGCCAGGAATAAAAACAAACAAAATATAACTATTTTAAAATAGATTGTGTCTGTAAAATGTGTATAGTATGTACAGTTGAAGTCGGAAGTTTACATACACCTTACACAGCCAAATACATTTAAACTGAGTTTTTCACAATTTCTGACATTTAATCCTGGTAAAAATTCCCTGTTTTAAGTCAGTTAGGATCACCACTTTATTTTAAGAATGTGAAATGTCAGAATAATAGTAGAGAGAATGATTTATTTCAGCTTTAATTTCTTTCATCACATTCCCAGTGGGTCAGAAGTTTACATACACTAAATTAGTATTTGGTAGCATTGCCTTTAAATTGTTTAACTTGGGTCAAACGTCTCAGGTAGCCTTCCACAAGCTTCCCACAATAGGTTGGGTGAATTTTGGCCCATTCCTCCTGACAGAGCTGGCGTAACAGAGTCAGGTTTGTAGGCCTTTGTTGTTTGCACACACTTTTTCAGTACTGCCCACAAATCTTCTATGGGATTGAGGTCAGGGCTTTGTGATGGCCACTCCAATACCTTGACTTTGTTGTCAATAAGCCATACTTTTTTGCCCCACTGTATGTATGTATGTATGTATGTACAGTGGGGCAAAAAAGTATTTAGTCAGCCACCAATTGTGCAAGTTCTCCCACTTAAAAAGATGAGAGGCCTGTAATTTTCATCATGGGTACACTTCAACTATGACAGACAAAATGAGAAAAACAAAAATCCAGAAAACCACATTGTAGGATTTTTAATGAATTTATTTGCAAATTATGGTGGAAAATAAGTACTTGGTCAATAACAAAAGTTTATCTCAATACTTTGTTATATACCCTTTGTTGGCAATGACAGAGGTCAAACGTTTTCTGTAAGTCTTCACAAGGTTTTCACACACTGTTGCTGGTATTGTGGCCCATTCCTCCATGCAGATCTCCTCTAGAGCAGTGATGTTTTGGGGCAGTTGCTGGGCAACACAGACTTTCAACTCCCTCCAAAGATTTTCTATGGGGTTGAGATCTGGAGACTGACTAGGCCACTCCAGGACCTTGAAATGCTTCTTACGAAGCCACTCCTTCGTGGCCCGGCTGGTGTGTTTGGGATCATTGTCATGCTGAAAGACCCAGCCACGTTTCATCTTCAATGCCCTTGCTGATGGAAGGAGGTTTTCACTCAAAATCTCAATTTTTGGTTTCATCTGACCATATGACATTCTCCCAATCTTCTTCTGTATCATCCAAATGCTCTCTAGCAAACTTCAGACGGGCCTGGACATGTACTGGCTTAAGCAGGGGGACACGTCTGGCACTGCAGGATTTGAGTCCCTGGCGGCGTAGTGTGTTACTGATGGTAGGCTTTGAGATTTTTGCTCACCGTTCTTGTGATCATTTTGACCCCACGGGGTGAGATCTTGCGTGGAGCCCCAGATCGAGGGAGATTATCAGTGGTCTTGTATGTCTTCCATTTCCTAATAATTGCTCCGACAGTTGATTTCTTCAAACCAAGCTGCTTACCTATTGCAGATTCAGTCTTCCCAGCCTGGTGCAGGTCTACAATTTTGTTTCTTGTGTCCTTTGACAGCTCTTTGGTCTTGGCCATAGTGGAGTTTGGAGTGTGACTGTTTGAGGTTGTGGACAGGTGTATTTTTTACTGATAACAAGTTCAAACAGGTGTCATTAATACAGGTAACGAGTGGAGGACAGAGGAGCCTGTTAAAGACGAAGTTACAGGTCTGTGAGAGCCAGAAATCTTGCTTGTTTGTAGGTGACCAAATACTTATTTTCCACCATAATTTGCAAATAAATTCATTAAAAATCCTACAATGTGGTTTTCTGGAATTTTTTTCTCATTTTGTCTGTCATCGTTGAAGTGTACCTATGATTAAAATTACAGGCCTCTCTCATCTTTTTAAGTGGGAGAACTTGCACAATTGATGGCTGACTAAATACTTTTTTGCCCCACTGTATGTATGTATGTATGTATGTATGTATGCATGCATGTTTATATGTGGGTGTGTATGCATGTGCTTGTGTATAAATATATTTCCCCCAAAAAACTCTATGGGGGATTGGAAATTATGCAGACAATTACATTGATGGAAGCTACAATCTATCTGCAATATTAAAGCTGATCCATCCCCTAAAGAAAAAAAGAAAATTATTGTACAGTTACCATTGCAACAATTGCTGCTCACATTTAAGGAAATTGTACTTATGGAGCTCTCCACAGCCAGGATCCACAGGGCCAAGGTGTCCACTCTGGTTGTACTTATGGAGCTCTCCACAGCCAGGATCCACAGGGCCAAGGTGTCCACTCTGGTTGTACTTATGGAGCTCTCCACAGCCAGGATCCACAGGGTCAAGGTGTCCACTCTGGTTGTACTTATGGAGCTCTCCATAGCCAGGATCCACAGGGCCAAGGTGTCCACTCTGGTTGTACTTATGGAGATCTCCACAGCCAGGATCCACAGGGCCAAGGTGTCCACTCTGGTTGTACTTATGGAGCTCTCCACAGCCAGGATCCACAGGGCCAAGGTGTCCACTCTGGTTGTACTTATGGAGCTCTCCACAGCCAGGATCCACAGGGCCAAGGTGTCCACTCTGGTTGTACTTATGGAGCTCTCCACAGCCAGGATCCACAGGGCCAAGGTGTCCACTCGGGTTGTACTTATGGAGATCTCCACAGCCAGGATCCACAGGGCCAAGGTGTCCACTCTGGTTGTACTTATGGAGATCTCCACAGCCAGGATCCACAGGACCAAGGTGTCCACTCTGGTTGTACTTATGGAGCTCTCCACAGCCAGGATCCACAGGGCCAAGGTGTCCACTCTGGTTGTACTTATGGAGATCTCCACAGCCAGGATCCACAGGCCCAAGGTGTCCACTCTGGACACATAGAAAAATCATATGAATTTAAATATTAAAAACTTGATGTAAAAGTAGTATTTTACTAGATGATTTTCACTTTTAGGTGTCTTTACTTTTACTCAAGTATTACCATTGGGTACTTTTTCCACAAATCAATTCCCCTAGTCCCTGTGAGGGTGCAGGGTTATGTGCCATTTTAGGATGCCCTTCCTCTGACCTTTTCATCCAGTCAAATGCAAAGTAAATCCATTTTCATGACCTTTGTCACACGTCTTTTCATTCTGCCGCTGGAAAAAAGAGCTGCTGATTGGGACTGAAAAGGGCAGCCTCATGAGCGCATAGGAAGACTGACCTCTGAACTACGACCTTTAGGGGGTGTCAAGGGGGAGTTGTGGATGGTTTGATGACCTGGAGATGTAGCCACCATCGCATTAATGATCAGGGTATAGGGACTCGGTTTGAATAGAGGTTGTGTCTGGTACGCCATTCCTCATTTCTTTCCCCATTAGTAGGTCAAGGGCTGGATAGGACTTAATCTTTTTGGCTTCAACCAATCAAGTCATCTTAAAGAGAGACAAGGACAGTGATGGTAAGGTTTCTTACCTAGACCACTTACCAGCAGGAAATAGCATTTAGATTGAACAAAAATATAAATACAACATGTAAAGTGTTGGTCCCATGTTTCATGAGCAGAAATAAAAGATCCTAGAATTTTTCTAGACGCACAAAAAAGCGTATTTCTCTCAAATTCTGTGCACAAACTTGTTTACATCCCTGTTAGTGAGCATTTCTCCTTTAATAAAATAATCCATGCACCATACAGGTGTGGCATATCAAGAAGCTGATTAAACAGCATGATCATTAGGGGTCTTCCGAATGGCGCAGCGGTCTAAGGCACTGATCAGTGCCAGAGGCGGATCCCTGCAGCCGTCCGCAAACACGCACAATTGGCCCAGCGTTGTCTGGGTTAGGGGAGGGTTTGGCCGGCTGGGATGTCCTTGTTTCCTTCACGCTCTAGCAACTCCTTGTTTCGGCCGGGCGCACGCTGGCTTCGGTTGCAAGCTATAAGGTGTTTCCTCCGACACATTGGTGCAGCTGGTTTCCGGATTAAGCGAGCAGTGTGTCAAGAAGCAGTGCAGCTTGGCAGAATCATGTTTCGGAGGACGCATGGCTCTCAACCTTAGCCTCTCCCGGCTCTCAAACTTAGCCTCTCCCAAGTCCGCACAGGAGTTGCAGCGATGGGACAAGACTGTAACTACCAATTGGATATCACAAAATTGGGGAGAAAAAGAGGTAACAAGTACCAAAAAAGCAGCCCGATCATTACACATGTGCACTTTGTGCTGAGTACAATAAAAAGGCTATTCTTAACACAATGCCGCAAATGTCCACATTTTCAGGGAGCGCGCAATTGGCATTCTGACTCAGGAAAGTCCACCGGAGCTGTTGCCAAATAATTGAATGTCGTTTTAGAGAATTTGGCAGTACGCTCAACCGGCAGACCATGTGTAACCACGCCAGCCTAGGATCTCCACATCTGGCTTTTTCACCTGCGGGATCATCTGAGACCAGCCAACCAGACAGCTGATGAAACTGAGGAGTATTTCAGTCTTTAATATAAAGCCCATTTGTGAGGATAAATAAATTAAGATTGGCTGGGCCTGGCTCCCCAGAGGGTGGGCCTATTCCCACCCATGGCTGTGCCCCTGCCCAGTCATGTGAAATCCATAGATTAGGGCCTAATAAATGTCTTTCAATTGACTGATAGGAACTGCAACTCAGTAAAATCGTTGAAATTGTTGCGTTTATATTTTTGTTCAGTATAGTTTGATTTTGAGCGTAAAGGACATGATTGTGGTAAAAGACATCTGTTGTCATATATAGGCCTACAATACATTGGCCTACACACCAATGATGTACACTGCTCATAAAGGGAACACTTAAACAACACAATATAACTCCAAGTCAATCACACTTCTGTAAAATCAAACTGTCCACTTAGGAAGCAACACTGATTGACAATACATTTCACATGCTGTTGTGCAAATGGAATAGACAACAGGTGGAAATTATAGGCAATTAGCAAGACACCCCCAATAAAGGAGTGGTTCTGCAGGTGGTGACCAGACCACTTCTCAGTTCATATGCTTCCTGGCTGTTGTTTTGGTCACTTTTGAATGCTGGCGGTGCTTTCACTCTAGTGGTAGTGGTAGTGGTAGTGGAGTCTACAACCCACACAAGTGGCTCAGGTAGTGCAGCTCATCCAGGATGGCACATCAATGCGAGCTGTGGCAAGAAGGTTTGCTGTGTCTGTCAGCGTAGTGTCCAGAGCATGGAGGCGCTACCAGGAGACAGGCCAGTACATCAGGAGACGTGGAGGAGGCCGTAGGAGGGCAACAACCCAGCAGCAGGACCGCTACCTCCGCCATTGTGCAAGGAGGAGCAGGAGAAGCACTGCCAGAGCCCTGCAAAATGACCTCCAGCAGGCCACAAATGTGCATGTGTCTGTTCAAACGGTCAGAAACAGACTCCATGAGGGTGGCATTTGCTAGAGAACACCAAGATTGGCAAATTCACCACTGGCGCCCTGTGCTCTTCACAGATGAAAGCAGGTTCACACTGAGCACATGTGACAGACGTGACAGAGTCTGGAGACGCCGTGGAGAATGTTCTGCTGCCTGCAACATCCTCCAGCATGACCGGTTTGGCGGTGGGTCAGTCATGGTGTGGGGTGGCATTTCTTTGGGGGGCCGCACAGCCCTCCATGTGCTCGCCAGAGGTAGCCTGACTGCCATTAGGTACCGAGATGAGATCCTCAGACCCCTTGTGAGAACATATGCTGGTGCGGTTGGCCCTGGGTTCCTCCTAATGCAAGACAATGCTAGACCTCATGTGGCTGGAGTGTGTCAGCAGTTCCTGCAAGAGGAAGGCATTGATGCTATGGACTGGCCCGCCCGTTTCCCAGACCTGAATCCAATTGAGCACATCTGGGACATCATGTCTCGCTCCATCCACCAACAGACTGTCCAGGAGTTGGCGGATGCTTTAGTCCAGGTCTGGGAGGAGATCCCTCAGGAGACCATCCACCACCTCATCAGGAGCATGACCAGGCGTTGTAGGGAGGTCATACAGGCACGTGGAGGCCACACACACTACTGAGCCTCATTTTGACTTGTTTTAAGGACATTAAATCAAAGTTGGATCAGCCTGTAGTGTGGTTTTCCACTTTAATTTTGAGTGTGACTCCAAATCCAGACCTCCATGGGTTGATAAATTTGATTTCCATTGATCATTTTTGTGTGATTTTGTTGTCAGCACATTCAACTATGTAAAGAAAAAAGTATTTAATAAGAATATTTAATTCATTCAGATCTAGGATGTGTTATTTTAGTGTTCCCTTTATTTTCTTGAGCAGTGTATATAAACTCAGCAAAAAAAGAAACGTCCTCCCACTGTCAACTGCGTTTATTTTCCAGCAAATTTAGCATGTGTAAATATTTGTATGAATATAACAAGATTCAACAACTGAGACATAAACTGAACGAGTTCCACAGACATGTGAGAAATGGAAAAATGGGGGGGGGGGGGGGGGGGGGTGCAAAATCAAAAGTAACAGTCAGTATCTGCTGTGGCCACCAGCTGCATTAAGTATTGCAGTGCATCTCCTCCTCATGGACTGCACCAGATTTGCCAGTTCTTGCTGTGAGATGTTACCCACTCTTTCACCAAGGCACCTGCAAGATTCCAGACATTTCTGGGGGGAATGGCCCTAGACCTCACTCTCCGATTCATTAGGTCCCAGACGTGCTCAATGGGATTAATGATCCGGGCTCTTCGCTGGCCATGGCAGAACACTGACATTCCTGTCTTGCAGGAAATCACTCACCGAATGAGCAGTATGGCTGGTGGCATCGTCATGCTGGAGGGTCATGTCAGGATAAGCATGCAGGAAGGGTATCACATGAGAGAGGAGGATGTCTTCCCTGTAACGCACAGCGTTGAGATTGCCTGCAATGACAACAAGCTCAGTCCGAGGACCCTCCACCTCCAAATCGATCCCATTCCAGAATACAGATAAACGCAAATCCGACCATCACCCCTGGTGAGACAAAACCGCGACTCGTCAGAGAAGAGCCGTTTTTGCCTGTCCTGTCTGGTCCAGCAACGGTGGGTTTGTGTCCATAGGCGACGTTGTTGCCGGTGATGTCTGGTGAGGACCTGCCTTACAACAGGCCTACAAGCCCTCAGTCCAGCCTCTCTCAGCCTATTGCGGACAGTTTGAGCACTGATGGAGGGATTGTGCGTTCATGGTGTAACTCAGGCAGTTGTTGCTGCCATCCTGTACCTGTCTCGCCGGTGTGATGTTCGGATGTACCGATCCTGTGCAGGTGTTGTTACACGTGGTCTGCCACTGCGAGGACAATTAGCTCTCCGTCCTGTCTCCCTGTAGCGCTGTCAATTTATTGCCCTGGCCACATCTGCAGTCCTCATGCCTCCTTGCAGCATGCCTAAGGCACATTCACGCAGATGAGCAGGGACCCTGGGCATCTTTCTTTTGGTGTTTTTCAGAGTCAGTAGAAAGGCCTCTGTATTGTCCTAAGTTTTCATAACTGTGATGTTAATTGCCTACCTTCGGTAAGCTGTTAGTGTCTTAACGACCATTCCACAGGTGCATGTTCATTAATTGTTTATTGTTCATTGAACAAGCTTGGGAAACAGTGTTTAAACCCTTTACAATGAAGATCTGTGAAGTTATTTGGATTTTTATGAATTATCTTTGAAAGACAGGGTCCTGAAAAAGGGACATTTATTTTTTGGCTGAGTTTATTAGTGTTGCATGGGTTGACTCATAACCCATGGTTATATCTGCTGGGAAGCCGCGTTTAAGATAATTAAATATTGTGTGGATGAAGGGTGGCGGGCCGGTTAAATAAAGAGAAAACAATACCTTAAAAAAAATCTAAAAATGTATAATTCTTGTGCAATTTATATCTATCTATAGGCTATTTCATTATTTTATGCTATCTAACATTAGTGCATAAGCATTAGGGCCCCACTGTACATGCCCAAATAGCCCACACGCCAATCGCCAAATGCCTTTGGTAACAGGCAGAAAAAGTTAACGTCAATCCACGGAGGCAAAAAGGACAATGCCGGAGTCAGTGGAAGTCGGTGCCATTTAAGATGAAGGATGCTATTTTTTATCATGGCCTTATTTCTATTACAACATATTGGATGTCTGCTATTCATATCCCATTCACCCAGATCAATGTAACATCGATAGGTTTAGGTTTCGACATGATACTCAGATTTTCCCTATACCTATCATGAGGCTGCTACAACCTAGCCTAGGAATTGAAGTTTACAACATAGGTGCGTGCACAGGTCGAGAGAAATATTTGAGTATTCAAGGTGACAAGACAGTGACACATTCAATACTACCTTGCACACTCTTGCCTGAATCTAGCTGATCTAGGGTGCAATCATTAGTCCAACAGTTGCAAACAAGAGTTTTTATTGGACAAATTCAGGTATGTTTATCCCTGTTTAGTTCGGTTTGCTTTAAGAAAAATGTTTTTCAACAGAATCGGTGGAATGAATACACCCCTAATTACCCACAATCACAGTTCACTTTCATAGCAGCCACATACAAACATCATGATCATTTTGCTCATTGTATAATTCCTACGCGCTCCCCTCCTCTCACCCTTTCCCTTTGCTTGAGGACATCATTGCACAACACAACAGCTGTCTGTGACCAGGCAAAAAAAACTTTCCAAGCCAAACCTTCATACTGTAACTCCTAACCGCTGCTAGCTACTAGACTAACTAGCTACTAGAACTAACATGTTAGTAAACCCACTACAACCATGCAGTACAGTGTGCAGCAGGCAGTTTAGCAGTTACACCAGTGAGCCCGGGTGGCAATAAATTTATAAAACCAAAAGCTTACCCTTGACTTGGAAGAATTCCAGTTTTGGATAGCCATAGCCAGCTAGCTTACATAACACCCCTCTCTGATGGGGCAGGGTGTTTGAGTAGGCTAAACTAGCAAGCTGCATTCGCTAGCTAAGTAAGGGAAAGTGAAAAAGAAAAAAATCAAATATTGTCTTTCTCTTTGAGTCAACTACTCACCAAAATGGTCTGCACTGCAGTGCTAGCTAGCTGTAGCTTTTGCTTTCAGTACTAGATTGATTCTCTGATCCTTTGATTGGGTGGAAAATATTTCAGTTCACGCTGCAAGAGCTCTGATAGGTTGGAGGATGTCCTCCAGAAATGGTCATAATTACTATAATATAATAATAACCATGAGACTTCTCAGTTTTCTTTTGAAGTCAATGTACCCAGAGGAAGATGGAAACTAGCCGTCCTCCGGCTACGCCATGATGCTACCCCAGAGAGTGCTGTTGAGGCTACAGTAGACCTTTATTGCAAAAGTGTGTTTTAATCAATTATTTGGTGACGTGAATATATTTAGTATAGTTTTATCCAAAAATGATTTAAAAAAAAATGAAATTCACTGAGGAGAATGGTCCTCCCGTTCCTCCTCTGAGGAGCCTCCACTGGTCAGAGTTGAATTCAATAAGAAAAAAGGTGCAAAAGGAGAGTTGAAAATAAAGAGAAGAGAGGATCAGAAAAGTAATGTTTGGGAAAGATTTGGTGAAGTGGTAAAAGAGGATGATACCAGTGCCGGCGATGTTATGTGTGATGATTGTGAGGCGCTATACAAATTCGACAGTCACAAGATGGGGACCTCAAATAGACATATGGCATTTCAAGGGATCTGTAGCCTACTGTTCAGATAGGTTAAATGGGAACTGAAATCTGGACACTGACTTTGGGTCTATAACCTCCGATAGCCTTAATATTAACTCCTGCAAAAATTAAGCATTTTTTCCCACTAAAATTATACACCAAATGTACTGTAGGCAAAATGTTTACTCAGGAAGAGGAGTGGAGAAATATTATTTATTCCTTTCAACATCTTGAGAGAATGCAAATGCTAGATACCATCTGAAGAGGTGCTATCATTATCAGCATCGTAAAAGCTGATAGTAATTTCAACCACATAAAATAGAAGCCAAACTGAAATATGATCAGAAACATGTTGGGTCGTTTCACAGCTTTCTATTTACCTTACAACTAGTCAAACTGATGCAATTTGGAAATTTTGCACAGAAAATCTTTCCAGTTTCTTGGGGGAGTTATTGCATTTTCTCCCCTGTCCCTAAACATATTTGCTCTGAAAAAGATGACAGAGAAAACGTTACCAATGTCAACTAGATTGAAACATTCATTCTATTGATAAATTACATTATTCTGGTGATCAAGAGTTTATTTAGTCTTTTAAAGCAACAGAGGAGAAGCTGGATGTATCTAATTATAGACAAGTTGATTAACAAATAGCCTACCAAAATGTTGAAAATTATAAGCAGAAACATATCTAAATCACGCCCCAAAAAATCCTGCACCCCCTGTCAAAAAATCGTTCCGTCATCTTTGATTGCAGCCTACAGTGGGCCTCAGATTTTTTACTTTATAACATAGCAGCGCGGTTGCCGATGGGCTATTGGCAATTGCGGGTGGCTGCGGGTGAACAAACAGCTGACCCGCGCACCACAGGTATTTAAAGGCCTCATACCGGTCATTGGCCGACACGCACTATGGGTCTGTGCTGCGCTTACACACGGCTACCACTGGGCGGCTTCCTTGTCACACATTCAGATTTTCTGTCCCATTGCCTCTGTGCATTAATACCAATGAGACTGTAGTACGTGGTCCGGGGTTTGGGAGACAACGTTTAATAAAACGGCACATTGTGACCAATATAATTTAAAGCGGCCCATCTCAGATTTATAATCCTGATGTTAAACCCTGACTCGACATCTCTCACAGCATGAACCGTGAAGTTCAACCCAGGAAACTGCAAAAGCAGCAGGTAGGCCCTCTGCACGGTGCTCAATCCAGAGATGTCAAACAATATTTAGCCTACTTCGGAAAGACAACAAAAACAAACGGTCATTTTATAGGGCTACGTAGGCTACCGTTGTTTTATGCCACAAGGTGTGATTGAAAAGTTCTGGGGAAAGTGGAGGAGAAAGAGAGAGAAGATTATTGGTTCTGGTCCGGCTGCTCTTATGATCAGTCGAGGCACGTATCTCCGTTCATCCGTGTCTTTCTGGAGCTCACTTGCAGCTGCTGGGGGTATTGAATTCAGATGAGGCAGTCTCCCGCTCAAGCGCTCCCATCGCTACAGGTGGAAATTCTCTTATCAATAGCGCTGTCCGAGCCTGACTTGGGACCGATCACTCTCATTGATGCATTTTGGTGCCCTCTCTCTCCCCGAGGTAGGCATTGATTTGAATTCCGCCGATTTTTGTTGCAAAACGTTTCTTAAATAGAAGCAAACATAACGAAACGGCGATGGACCTACCTGGATGTGTCCAATAGAAACTCTCGTTTTAGTTGCAAAACTTTTGCAAGTGTTTGGACTAACGATTACATCATGTTGTAGCCTAAACATAATTATGTTACATTGAGCTGGGTGAATGGAATATGAATGACAGTCATCCAATATGCTATAATAGAAATATGGCCATTCTCCTTAATCCTAATCGGCACTGACTGCCACTGGAATTTGACCAGTGTCCATGACCCCTCTTGCTGCCACATACATATTGTAACCCTCAACCCCCATTAACGTGTACATCAAACCAACCATCTCACTTAAAATTGGTCATTAGGGTCCATTCCCAGCGAGCACTCCCAGTGCACAATACCGACATTTCCACACTGACCCAGAAAATCAATGCTTACCTCGCTCACACAGTGGGATGGAATCTTCTCTTTGTGCCAGTATGTACAGTGCCTTGCGAAAGTATTCGGCCCCCTTGAACTTTGCGACCTTTTGCCACATTTCAGGCTTCAAACATAAAGATATAAAACTGTATTTTTTTGTGAAGAATCAACATCAAGTGGGACACAATCATGAAGTGGAACGACATTTATTGGATATTTCAAACTTTTTTAACAAATCAAAAACTGAAAAATTGGGCGTGCAAAATTATTCAGCCCCCTTAAGTTAATACTTTGTAGCGCCACCTTTTGCTGCGATTACAGCTGTAAGTCGCTTGGGGTATGTCTCTATCAGTTTTGCACATCGAGAGACTGACATTTTTTCCCATTCCTCCTTGCAAAACAGCTCGATCTCAGTGAGGTTGGATGGAGAGCATTTGTGAACAGCAGTTTTCAGTTCTTTCCACAGATTCTCGATTGGATTCAGGTCTGGACTTTGACTTGGCCATTCTAACACCTGGATATGTTTATTTTTGAACCATTCCATTGTAGATTTTGCTTTATGTTTTGGATCATTGTCTTGTTGGAAGACAAATCTCCGTCCCAGTCTCAGGTCTTTTGCAGACTCCATCAGGTTTTCTTCCAGAATGGTCCTGTATTTGGCTCCATCCATCTTCCCATCAACTTTAGCCATCTTCCCTGTCCCTGCTGAAGAAAAGCAGGCCCAAACCATGATGCTGCCACCACCATGTTTGACAGTGGGGATGGTGTGTTCAGTGTGATGAGCTGTGTTGCTTTTACGCCAAACATAACGTTTTGCATTGTTGCCAAAAAGTTCAATTTTGGTTTCATCTGACCAGAGCACCTTCTTCCACATGTTTGGTGTGTCTCCCAGGTGGCTTGTGGCAAACTTTAAACAATACTTTTTATGGATATCTTTAAGAAATGGCTTTCTTCTTGCCACTCTTCCATAAAGGCCAGATTTGTGCAATATACGACTGATTGTTGTCCTATGGACAGAGTCTCCCACCTCAGCTGTAGATCTCTGCAGTTCATCCAGAGTGATCATGGGCCTCTTGGCTGCATCTCTGATCAGTCTTCTCCTTGTATGAGCTGAAAGTTTAGAGGGACGGCCAGGTCTTGGTAGATTTGCAGTGGTCTGATACTCCTTCCATTTCAATATTATCGCTTGCACAGTGCTCCTTGGGATGTTTAAAGCTTGGGAAATCTTTTTGTATCCAAATCCGGCTTTAAACTTCTTCACAACAGTATCTAGGACCTGCCTGGTGTGTTCCTTGTTCTTCATGATGCTCTCTGCACTTTTAACGGACCTCTGAGACTATCACAGTGCAGGTGCATTTATACGGAGACTTGATTACACACAGGTGGATTGTATTTATCATCATTAGTCATTTAGGTCAACATTGGATCATTCAGAGATCCTCACTGAACTTCTGGAGAGAGTTTGCTGCACTGAAAGTAAAGGGGCTGAATAATTTTGCACGCCCAATTTTTCAGTTTTTGATTTGTTAAAAAAGTTTGAAATATCCAATAAATGTTGTTCCACTTCATGATTGTGTCCCACTTGTTGTTGATTCTTCACAAAAAAAATACAGTTTTATATCTTTATGTTTGAAGCCTGAAATGTGGCAAAAGGTCGCAAAGTTCAAGGGGGCCGAATACTTTCGCAAGGCACTGTATGTATGTATGTATGTATGTATGTATGTATGTATGTGTGTATGTGTGTGTGTGTATGTACACTGCTCCAAAAAATAAAAAGGGAACACTAAAATAACACATCCTAGATCTGAATGAATGAAATATTATTCATATATATATATATACTTTTTTCTTTACATAGTTGAATGTGCTGACAACAAAGTCACACAAAAATTATCAATGGAAATCAAATGTATCAACCCATGGAGGTCTGGATTTGGAGTCACACTCAAAATTAAAGTGGAAAACCACACTACAGCTGATCCAATTTTGATGTAATGTCCTTAAAACAAGTCCAAATGAGGCTCAGTAGTGTGTGTGGCCTCCACGTGCCTGTATGACCTCCCTACAACGCCTGGGTATGCTCCTGATGAGGTGGCGGATGGTCTCCTGAGGGATCTCCTCCCAGACCTGGACTAAAGCATCCGCCAACTCCTGGACAGTCTGTGGTGCAACGTGGCGTTGGTGGATGGAGCGGGACATGATGTCCCATATGTGCTCAATTGGATTCAGATCTGGGGAACGGGCGGGCCAGTCTATAGCATCAATGTCTTCCTCTTGCAGGAACTGCTGACACACTCCAGCCACATGAGGTCTAGCATTGTCTTGCATTAGGAGGAACCCAGGGCCAACAGCACCGGCATATGGTCTCACAAGGGGTCTGAGGATCTCATCTCGGTACCTAATGGCAGTCAGGCTACCTCTGGCGAGCACATGGAGGGCTGTGCAGCCCCCCAAAGAAATGCCACCCCACACCATGACTGACCCACCACCAAACCGGTCATGCTGGAGGATGTTGCAGGCAGCAGAACGTTCTCCACGGCGTCTCCAGACTCTGTCACGTCTGTCACGTGCTCAGTGTGAACCTGCTTTCATCTGTGAAGAGCACAGAGCGCCAGTGACGAATTTGCCAATCTTGGTGTTCTCTGGCAAATGCCAAACGTCCTGCACGGTGTTGGGCTGCAAGCACAACCCCCACCTGTGGATGTTGGGCTCTCATACCACCCTCATGGACTCTGTTTCTGACCGTTTGAGCAGACACATGCACATTTGTGGCCTGCTGGAGGTCATTTTGCAGGGCTCTGGCAGTGCTCCTCCTGCTCCTCTTTGCACAAAGGCGGAGGTAGCGGTCCTGCTGCTGTGTTGTTGCCCTCCTACAGTCTCCTCCACGTCTCCTGATGTACTGGCTTGTCTCCTGGTAGCGCCTCCATGCTCTGGACACTACGCTGACAGACACATTAAACCTTCTTGCCACAGCTCGCATTGATGTGCCATCCTGGATGAGCTGCATTACCTGAGCCACTTGTGTGGGATGTAGACTCTGTCTCATGCTACCACTAGAGTGAAAGCACCGCCAGCATTCAAAAGTGACCAAAACATCAACCAGGAAGCATAGGAACTGAGAAGTGGTCTATGGTCACCACCTGCAGAACCACTCCTTTATTGGGGGTGTCTTGCTAATTGCCTATAATTTCCACCTGTTGTCTATTCCATTTGCACAGCATGTGAAATTTATTGTCAATCAGTGTTGCTTCCTAAGTGGACAGTTTGATTGACTTGGAGTTACATTGTGTTGTTTAAGTGTTCCCTTTATTTTTTTGAGCAGTGTATGTATGTATGTATGTATGTATGTATGTATGTATGTATGTATGTATGTATGTATGTATGTATGTATGTATGTTGTGTATGTATGTATGTATGTACGTATATGTTCTTTTACTGCTCTTGGAATGTAATTGTTTGTATTGTTTGGATAACCTTATTTACTATTATGTATTGATTTTTCACTGTGCAATGCAGAGAACATGGGAGAAGAGTTATAATTTAATTACCATAGTGAATTATTTTGTTTGTTTATCTGTCAATTAATCCCATAGGGGATGGGTTGCCAATTGGCGATTTGACACGAAAATAAAATGTAATTCATTAATTTACAGTTAATTTTCATAGCAGCCACTTACAGCATCCTCACTTTTCCCATTGTATAATTCCTTCTCGCATCTATGTGCTCTTACCCTCTCAACCTTTTCCTTGAGCTGTCTCTGCGACCGGGCGGAAAAATCTCTCCAAGCCAAACCTTCATACCATAACCGCTAACCGCTACACAGCTACATCGTTGTCACCATATTAGCTAACATCATAGTCGACATAGCTAGCTACTAGAACTAACACGTTAGTAAACCCTCAATTCAATCTATGTTTACAATCACATAGTAAAGTGCACAGCAAGCAATTTAGCAGCTATACCAGCGGGCCCCGGTGGCAATAAATTAATAAAAGCGAAAGCTTACCTTGACTTGGAGGAGTTGTTGTGTTGGATAGCCTTAGCCCGCTAGCTAACATAAATACAATTCCAATCTGTTTGAATCCGGTTGTTGAGTAGGAATTAGCTAGCTAATCAAGTGAAAGGTAAACTAAAATGCAATTAGTACTCTCTGCTGCTTCTACCTTAATTTTTGAACAAATGAATTTGTTCAAAACTGATCAACTATTGTTTTTCTCGTTGAGTCAACTACTCACCACACTTTTTACACTGCCGTGCTAGCTGGCTGTAGCTTATGCTTTCAGTGCTAGATTTACTCTCTGATCCTTTGATTGGATGGACAACAAGTCAGTTCATGCTGCAAGAGCTCTGATAGGTTGGAGGACAAACCCCGGAAGTCGTCATAATTACTGTGTAAGTTTACGGAAGGGTGTGAGAACCATGACCCTCCTAGGTTTTGTACTGAAGTCAATGTATCCATAAGAGGATGGAAAATAGCTGTCCTCTGGCAACACCAAGGTGCTACCCTTGAGGGTCCTGTTGAGACTACCGTAGTCCTTTGTTGAAGAACAGTGTGTTTTAATCAGTTATTTGGTGACGGGAATATATTTAGTATTGTTTTATCTAAAAAATATATATATATATATATACCTTTTTTATGTTTACATGTTTAAAAAAATGGAATTCACTGATTAGGATGGTCCTCCCTTCCTCCTCCGAGGAGCCTCCACTGTTTTATAATAGGTCAATGCTGTCATGTGTAAAATGTGCAACTGGAACGTAACATAATAGTAAAGAGCAATAGAAACTGCTGATAGTTACGTTCATGTCATGAGGAGGGAGAGTGAAGATGATAATGTGAAAATAAACCATTAAGTCCAACTGATACCGGGGCCACCTTTAGGGGTCAGTGGTCCATCAAAACGGGTGGCTGGCCTAACTGTCGTGTGCCGTGAATTAGTTGGCCCCAACATGTGCGCTGATTGCATTTTCCTGAAGTGGAAAAAATTCAAATAATAAATGCATGAGCTACAGTACGTGCTTGTTTTTTGCTTGATTAATTATGCTGTTTAATTCTAGGTCCACGAAGCTCTGCCATAATTTCCCCATGGTCTTCTACTGTTTCTTCTCCGTCTCTCTCCTCTTCTCCATTCCGAAATCAATCATGGCTCCAACCGTGCCCACCCAGGGGAGAGCGGCGTGAAAGCAAATGAGCTGACCGATCATGAGAAAAATAGTTTCTACACACAGATAGACAGAACATGACCTGGCTCATCATGTTGTGTGGCAACATAATGGCATCTGTGGTTCTCATAAAGTCATAACAAACACAGGCTTGTATCTTTATCCACACCTTACCTCAAGTCATGGAAAAAGCATTATGTGGGAGACACAGAGTGCCACTCACATCAACCTGACCCTACCATTCCCAGGCTGGCCGCCCCTCATGCTGCCTGCTGACAGTTACACGTTTGCATTTTCCCTCTCTTCCTGACTCTCTTTTCTCCCCCCTGATTCTCCCCTCTCATCCTGACTCTCCCCTCTCTCCCCCTGACTCTCCCCCTGGTTCTCCCCTCTGGCTCTCCCAGGTCTCTCCTGAGAGTACTGTTCAGATCCAGGCCTCTGAGCCCCAAAGCCGGTCCTAATCCTCCCAATCGATCACCCTGAGAATTTCCTCTAGGGCACAGCAGGCCTCCACTCCACAGCGAACACACTCCACGACCCTACCGCTTGCTCCCAGAAAGTGAAAGTAAGGGAGAGAAAGAGAGGGGAAGGGGAGAAAGATATAGAGGAAGGGAGAGAGAGAGAGAGCGGTAGGACCATCCGTGAATATGAGTCTTGCAGATGTTTTAAATTCCTGTGTCTTTTGAACTGACCTTTCCTCTGTCTCGTGACTCTTTGGATCATTGTCCCCCACGATGAAATCGGGGAAGGGACTGTGGCTCTCCATCCAGCCGTCCATCTGTCTCCGATATCTCAGAAGCACTGGCCTAATTTTGACGTAACTCGGGTGAATGATGCGTCTTGCCATAGAGATCCGGCATTTACAAAATGACACTGATTCTCCCAAGGCGGGAGCTATAGTAATTAACTGAAATGTGTTAGTCACACACAATATCTCAATTGGCCCAAGGGGGGGATGTTGCATCCTTTGAGAGGGACGACATGTTTATTGTTGCCTTGTTTAATATTGCGTCATTGGAACAGTCATTGTACCTTTTTCTGGCAGGTGCGGGTGGTGACTTGCATTTATCTATGGTTGTGATCAGAGGCTCTCCTCTTCCAGGATTCTGTCTGCAACAGATTCACACAGTAACCACTGGCAACCGATATTAGCATCTTCAACTGTGTGAGGTAGGCCGTCGCGCTGGATGCTAGAGTGAGGAGGCAGACAATGATGGTAGCCTACGGTTTGATTGCCCAGGATGTTGCTTTCATTAACAGAGAATTTGAAGATGTAAAGCCGGGCAAAACTGTATTCAGTATAGGCCTGTTCCACAAAAATAACAAGCAGGATGATGAAAGGGACATAAACTGAACCGATTCAAAATATAAGTAGGCTAGCGCTCTTTCAAAAGATGACACAAGCATCAAATATGCACCGGTATGCTGACAGTCTGGCCAAGACAGTAATGACCAGGTTTAAGTAGGACACACCTTACCCAGAATGCAACCAGAGCATACCAATTTCCTAATTAACCATAAGCAACACTAGAGCATAGGGATAGAGACATGCTCTCCCTGGGAATTAGAAACATTAGCCTGACCAGCAACACTGGATAAACCTTGCACGCTTAAATGCACTTCTGTTTGCCTGTCAACCTGGAAACCTGACGAATCCCAATTTTCGAGGGAAATATTGCTAAATTATTAAATTTTTTAAACATAATCACATCGTAGCTTAGTTGTAAGCTTTAATTATCAAATTCAAGAATAGAAACCGAGTAGGAATATCTAATGGAGCCCAAACACCAAAACCAGGTTAGTGAGACCATTTTATTTTCAGATGATCAATATATCAAAATAGCAAAGACCCATTGCTGCAATATAACATGCATTTTGAGTAAACAGTTTTGCTTGTTTAAATTGATCAGTCACTGAAATCATAACCGTGACCAACTGTGGGCCTAGCTGTATGCACTATAAGCCCTATTCTATTTTGGGACTGGAAGTGATGTGGCATATGCATTAGAGAAGACAATAGTCGGCCAAGCCGATATATCGGGCTGATATCGGCCTTTCTCTATCGGCTTTGCTGAAATTCCCTCTACATAGCTAAACTGCTGCTATGCCTCAAGCTCTGCACAATGCCGAGAAATGTCTAGCTGGGAAAATCATCATCAGCAGCAAGCTAGATCATTCTCCAACAGAAAAGTGCAGTATTGAGAAATGGATGAATTGACACAGTGACTAAGGTCAGTTACAAATATGAGTTTAGTTAATTCACTAATAATAAGGCTTGTGTTGACGCGCCATGACATGCATGCAATAAGCAAGTTAGTTAGCTAGCTAAGCAGATAGCTATGTGACCTGTTAGCAATATTACAATACCTAACCCTTTCATCTGTGGTGTTAGCTATCTAGCTTGCTGGCTAGATAAACATAGTGCTAAGATATCAGATAGGAGCTAATAGCCAACGTAGATAGCTAACGTTAACTGCTTATCCTTTTGAACGTGCACAATTTTTGGCAACGAGCGATCTGACTTGCAGTGTAACTTTAGCTATTTACTGATGTGCTGATATGACCCCCTCCCCAATCGTATCCGTAAATTGACAGCTGATAGTTGAATTAGATGATTGTGGTAATAGGAAAAAATGAAGTGTTTTAAAATGCCTAAATAAAGGTTGGCAATCGGTTTAGCTACCTGCGAATCTTCCTGCATGTTTATGGATCAAGAAAGGTGTAGATCAGCGCTCGTGTGTGAGTTCTCACTTTCTCAAATTATGGGCAGATTTGAGTCATTCAGACAGAACGTGTAGCGTCGTTTCAACTTTTTTTTACTGCCCTCGCTCTCCTATTTAGACATTATGCACATTAATGGCTTGGTAGCAAATGTCATCGCCATGAATCTGGTTCTCATAGTAGCAGTAAGTGAAACGAGCGATGGAGAGAGATGTGAGGAGATTTGAAAGGGAGAAGATATATAGCCCCTATCCAATTGTAGCAGTAAGATCAAATTCTAACCCGCCCATTTCTTGACAGATAGCTGAAATTGCCAATTGAGTTGTTTAAAATTTCGTCCTGGCAACCGCAAGTTTAGAGATGTGTCCTGACAGCTGGAGAAAAACAACAACTTTATCCCGATCACAGACAATGACTAAAAACACTTGTTTCATAAGTAGCCGTGATCACAAATCATGATGTTTACGGTGGTCCCTTTTGCATTGAATAGATGCTCTTTCATATTCTCAAACTAACAGCGGTGCCTATATGATGTCTTTCCATACAGGCGTGACATACTGGGGTGATGCCTCAATGCAAATGTTGCTGATCAGTAGGCTAATATAAGTCCCAAATGGAAGACCAACAGATTGTTTGTCATCTGTAGCACCATAGACTCCACTGATCAGCCGAAACAAGCTCAATAACTCAATGCATGCACACACTCAATGCATGCACACATATTGAATATGCATATCTGTATTGTGAGTAGGCCTATGCCATATTAATTTACCATTTATTCATTTATCAAGAGATTTACCATTCAAATACACTTACTACCGTTATGTTATGTAGTTAGATTGGTAAAAACAAAGTCAAATGTATTGTTTGATTTTAAAATTGATGCGATAATGCATACATACATGGCTGTCTCTGGGAAATGTTGTCAAAAACACAATTTATCCCAACAGTTTTCTAAGAATTGGCAGCAAGCTGATAGGTCTGCTTAGAACCAGTAAAGGCTGCTTTAACACTCTTGGGTAGCGGAATTACTTTGGCTTCCCTCCAGGCCTGAAGACAAACACCTTCCTTCTCTAGACTCAGATTAAAGATATGACAGATAGGAGTGGCCATAGAGTCAGCTACCATCCTCAGTAGCCTTCCATCTAAGCTGACAATGCCAGGAGGTTTGTTATTAATGATCGATAACAATAATTGTCCCACCTGTCCCAAACTAACTTACAATGTTTTTCTTTCATTATTATATTTTTTTTAATGCATGAATACGATGGCTCACTGTTAGTTGTTTGTATTTCCTGTTTAATTTTGCCCACTTTGCCAATGAAGCAATCATGAAAATAATTGGCAACATCAAGTGGTTTTGTGATGAATAAGCCATCTGATTCGATAAATTATGGAGTTGAATTTGTCTTTCTGGACATAATTTCATTTAAAGTATGCAAAAGTTTTTTTTCTCCCATTGATCATTGATCTTGACTTCATAATACAGTTTATACTTCTTTTTGTTGAGTTTAGTCACATCATTTCTCAATTTGCAGTAAATCAGTCAGATGTGCAGCCAGACTTATTAGCCACTTCTGTTGCTCCATCGCTTTCAACCATCCAGTTTTTCAATTCCTCATCAATCCATGGAACCTTAACAGTTCTAACAGTCAGTTTCTTAACAGGTGCACGTTTACCAATAATTGGAAGAAGCAATTTCATAAATCCATCAAGTGCAGCATCTGGATGTTCCTTATTAATCACAACAGACCAACAAATATATTTTAGATCATTTACATAAGAGTCACAGTCGAGTGTTGGGCCAGTAACCGACAGGTTGTGAGATCGAACCCCCGAGGTGACAATGTCAAAATCTGTCGTTCTGCACCGGAACAAGGCAGTTAACCCACTGTTCCTAGGCTGTCATTGTAAATAAGAACTTGTTCTTAAAACTGACTTGCCTCGTTAAATAAAGGTTAAATAAAAATATACAGTATTTTAGGCCCAGCTTTTGGAACCTTGGTTCTCCAAGATATAGCCACTATATTGTGATCGCTGCATCCAGGGGGTACAGATACAACTTTAGATTCAAGTTCTACAGTATTAGTGAAAATGTGATTAATACATGTGGATGATCTTGTTCCTGTCGTGTTTTTAAACACCCTGGTAGGTTGATTAATAACCTGATCCAGACTACAGGCACTGGTTACAGTGAAAAGCTTCCTCTTGAGCGGACAGCTTGATGAAAACCAGTCAATATTCAGGTCCCCAAGAATGTAGACCTCTCTGTTTACATCACATAACCTATCAAGCATTTCACACACATTATTTAGATAGTGACTGTTAGCACTTGGTGGCCTATAGCAACACTCCAATAATTGGCTTTAGATGAGGCAGGTGAACCTGCAGCCACAGTACTTCAATAACACTTGACATGAGATCTTGTCTAAGAATTACAGGGATATGGCTCTGAATATATACAGTTCCAGTCAAAAGTTTGGATATACCTACTCATTCAAAGGGTTTTCTTTATTTTTACTATTTTCTACATTGTGGAATAGTAGTGAATAAATCTAACCTATGAAATAACATGTATGGAATCATGAAGTAACCACATTTTTTTTTGAGATTCTTCAAAGTAGCCACCCCTTTGCCTTGATGACAGCTTTACACACTTTTGGCATTCTCTCAACCATATTCACCTGGAATGATTTTCCAACAGTCTTGAAGGAGTTCCCACATATGCTGAGCATTTGTTGGCTGCTTTTCCTTCACTCTGCGGTCCAACTCATCCCATATCATCTCAATTGGATTAAGGTCCGGTGATTGTGGAGGCCAGGTCATCTGATGCAGCACTCCATCACTCTCCTTCTTGGTTAAATAGCCCTTACACAGCCTGGAGGTGTGTTGGGTCATTGTCCTGTTGAAAAAGGATAGTCCCACTATGCGCATACCATGTGGGATGGCTTATCGCTGCAGAATGCTGTGGTAGCCACGTTGGTTAAGTATGCCTTGAATACTAAATAAATCACAGGCAGTGTCACCAGCAAAGCACCATCACACCTCCTCCTCCATGCTTCACGGTGGGATCCACACATGCAGAGATCATCCATTCACCTATCAATCAAATTCAATCAAATGTATTTATAAAACCCTTCCTACATCAGCTGATGTCACAAAGTGCTGTACAGAAACCCGGCCTAAAACCCCAAACAGCAAGCAATGCAGGTGTAGAAGCACCTAGTCTGCGTCTCACAAAGACATGGTTGGAACCAAAAATCTCACATTTAGACTCATCAGACCAATGGATAAGATGTCCACCGGTCTAATGTCCGTTGCTCATGTTTCTTGGCCCAAGCAAGTCTCTTCTTATTATTGGTGCCCTTTGATAGTAGTTTCTTTGCAGCAATTCGACCATGAAGGCCTGATTCACAAAGTCTCCTCTGAACAGTTGATGTTGAGATGTGTCTGTTACTTGAACTCTGTGAAGCATTTATAACTCTAATTAACTCATCCTCTACAGCAATGGTCACTCTGGGTCTTACCTTCCTGTGGCGGTCCTCATGAGAGCCAGTTTCATCATAGCGCTTGATGGTTTTTGCGACGGCACATAAAGAAACTTTCAAAGTTCTTGAAATGTTACGTATTGACTGACTTTCATGTCTTAATGTAATGATGGCCAGTAGTTTCTCTTTGCTTATTTGAGCTGCTGTTGCCATAATATGGACTTGGTGTTTTACCAAATAGGGCTATCTTCTGTATACCACCCTTACCTTGTCACAACTCAACTGATTGTCTCAAACGCATAAGAAGTCAAAATTAATTTTTAACAAGGCACACCTGTTAATTTAAATGCATTCCATGTGACTACCTCATGAAGCTGGTTGAGAGAATGCCAGGAGTGTGAACATCTGTCATCAAGGCAAAAGGTGGCTACTTTGAAGAATCTCAAATCTCATATATACATTTTGATTGTTGAACACTTTTTTGGTTACTACATGATTCCATATGTATTATTTAATAGTTTTGATATCTTCACTATTATTCTACAATGTATACAATTGTAAAAATAAAGAAAAACCCTTGAATGAGTAGGTGTGTCCAAACGTTTGACTGGTAATGTATATAGCAACACCTCCCCCATAAGCTTTCCTGTCTCTTCTATATATGTTATATCCTTGTATTTCTACTGCTGTATTATCAAGGTAATTATCTAAGTGAGTCTCATAAATGGCTAATATATTAATGTTATCTGATGTTAGCAAGTTATAGACATAATATGCAAAAGAACAAGCAAAGTAATAGAAAAAAACCTACAGATTTAGCAATCCATTAATCAGTTGGTGTGTGTGAGCGTGTGTGTGTGTGCTGCGGTGTTAAAGCTACGAACCCAGAGGCTCGGCTGTGTTCAATACCTCAAGGAAACCCTGCTAGCTTGATAGGCAGCTAACAGTGGAGCTAGGCTAGCTGCTACGCCAAACAGTTCAATCATCAGCCCCTCGGTCGTTAGGATCCCTGGACAGATAGCAGCGGTCCCAGCAACTGATACCAACCGCGTTGCGGGATCCAAAATCAAAAGGTAGCTAGCTAGTAACAAAACTTTTCCAATAGAACACCTCACCACCTCAAAACTTTCCTAACCAGCGAATTAAGCGCTGCCTCATTCCGGGTTCAACAGGAAGTGACGCTGTGTGGGAAATCTCATCTATGACACCCAAAAGATTGGCATCTGCTCTAAAAAAATCCATATCAGTCGTTCTCTAATATGTGTAGGACTTTTATCCTGATATCTGTCCATAGGCTATCTGTATTCTAATTGGCTCCCGTATTAGAGCAAGGACTTCTGGGTAGAAGATAAGTCAGAGCTGCCGTGATGTAGGCAAAGAGGAAGAGGCGAAGCGAGAGGTTTTACTCAGCCCACAATCTGTTCCCAAAAATAAGCCCACAACGTGAGGAATTTTTGTATGGCGGTCAATGAGAGAGTGTAAAATTTCAAAAAATGAATTGCTAATTTTCTGCGTGAGGCTTATTTGATCAAATAGAAGTTTCATAATAGTCATAATAATTGTTACGAATGCACTGATATAAGTGTGTGGCATGTGGCATTTTGGCAACTTTGAAAGTTGTGCCTGTTGTCATAGAGATAGATAGAGGATTTATCATGTATATGACCCATTTTAGCATGGACTTTACCTTTGAGGGCCACCATTTTAATTTTATTTAAATTTTTCTCCCCAATTTGTTGTATCCAATTGTTAGTAATTACTATCTTGTCTCATCGCTACAACTCCCGTACGTGCTCGGGAGAGACGAAGGTCGAAAGCCATGCGTCCTCCGAAAAACACAACCCAACCAAGCCGCACTGCTTCGCGCATCCAACCCGGAAGCCAGCCAATGTGTCGGAGGAAACACCGTGCACCTGGCGACCTTGGTTAGCACGCACCGCAGGAGTCACTGGTGCGCGAAGAGACAAGGATACCAGCCAAACCCTCCCTAACCCGGACGACCAATTGTGCATCTTCCCACGGACCTCCCGGTCGCGGCCGGCTGCGACAGAGCCTGGGCGTGAACCCAGAGTCTCTGGTGGCACAGCTAGCGCTGTAATGCAGTGCCCTAGACCACTGCGCCACACGGGAGGCCCTGTTTCCAACATTTTAAGGTAGTCAACTGGGTGGGGATTCCTTGGATTTAGGAGGAATCAAACGATAGAGAAGAAGATAATTGACTACTTTGAAATGGAGATAGCCTCAATGATGCGGCCAATGCTGTCACAGACACTATAATGGCACAGATTCTTTAAAATTGTATTTATGTATTTATTTTCACCTTTATTTAACCAGGTAGGCAAGTTGAGAACAAGTTCTCATTTACAATTGCTACCTGGCCAAGATAAAGCAAAGCAGTTGGACACATACAACAACACAGAGTTACACATGGAGTAAAACAAACATAAGTAACAGCAAGGTGAAGAGGGGACCAAAGAGTAAAAATAAAAATAAGTCTATATACAATGTGAGCAAATGAGGTGAGATAAGGGAGGTAAAGGCAAAAAAAAGGCCATGGTGGTGAAGATTTAGATTACAGTAGAACAGTAGAAAAATAAGTCTATATACAATGTGAGCAAATGAGGTGAGATAAGGGAGGTAAAGGCAAAAAAAAGGCCATGGTGGTGAAGATTTAGATTTGAGGTATATTTGCAGTGGAAGAATGTGCAAGGTAGAGATAGAAATAATGGGGTGCAAAGGAGCAAAATACACAAATGAATAAATACAGTAGGGGGAGAGGTAGTTGTTTGTGCTAAATTATAGATTGGCTATGTACAGGTGCAGTAATCTGTGAGCTGCTCTGACAGCTGGTGCTTAAAGCTAGTGAGAGATGTGTTTCTAGTTTCAGAGATTTTTGTAGTTTGTTCCAGTCATTAGCAGCAGAGAACTGAAAGGAGAGGAGGCCAAAGGAAAAATTGGTTTTGGGAGTGACCAGAGAGATATACCTGCTGGAGCACGTGCTACAGGTGGGTGTTGCTATGGTGACCAGCGAGCTGAGATAAGGGGGGACTTTACCTAGCAGGGTCTTGTAGATGACCTGGAGCCAGTGGGTTTGGCGATGAGTATGAAGCGAGGGCCAGCCAACGAGAGCGTACAGGTCGCAGTGGTGGGTAGTATATGGGGCTTTGGTGACAAAATGGATGGCACTGTGATAGACTGCATCCAATTTATTGAGTAGGGTAGGCCTCCAAGGCTATTTTGTAAATGACATCGCCGAAGTCGAGGATTGGTAGAATGATCAGTTTTACAAGTGTATGTTTGGCATCATGAGTAAAGGATGCTTTGTTTTGTGAAATAGGAAGCCAATTCTAGATTTAACTTTGGTTTGGATATGTTTGATGTGAGTCTGGAAGGAGAGTTTACAGTCTAACCAGACACCTAGGTATTTGTAGTTGTCCACATATTCTAAGTCAGAACCGTACACAGTAGTGATGTTGGACGGGCGGGCAGGTGCAGGCAACGATCGGTTGAAGAGCATGCATTTAGTTTTACTTCTATTCAAGAGCAATTAGAGGCCACGGAAGGAGAGTTGTATGGCATTGAAGCTCGTCTGGAGGGTTGTTAACACAGTGTCCAAAGAAGGGCCAGAAGTATACAGAATGGTGTCGTCTGCGTAGAGATGGATCAGAGACTCACCAGCAACAAAAGCGACATCGTTGATATATACAGAGAAGAGAGTCGGTCGAAGAAGTGAACCCTGTGGCACGCCCATAGAGACTGTCAGAGGCCCGGACAACAGGCTCTCCGATTTTAGGCTCTCCGATTTGACACACTGAACTCTATCAGAGAAGTAGTTGGTGAACCAGGCGAGACAATCATTTGAGAAACCAAGGCTATCGAGGCTGGCGATGAGGATGTGGTGATTGACAGAGTCGAAAGCCTTGGCCAGGTCAATTTTTATTTATTTATTTATTTTACCTTTATTTAACCAGGCAAGTCAGTTAAGAACAAATTCTTATTTTCAATGACGGCCTGGGAACAGTGGGTTAACTGCCTGTTCAGGGGCAGAACGACAGATTTGTACCTTGTCAGCTCGGGGGTTTGAACTCGCAACCTTCCGGTTACTAGTCCAACACTCTAACCACTAGGCTACCCTGCCGCCCCAAGGCTACCCTGCCGCCCCAATGAATACGGCTGCACAGTATTGTTTCGTATCGATGGCGGTTAAGATTTCGTTTAGGACCTTGAGCGTGGCTGAGGTGCACCCATGATCAGCTCTGAAACCAGATTGCATTGCGGAGAAGGTATGGTGGGATTAGAAATGGTCGGTAATCTGTTTGTTGACTTTGCTTTCGAAGACCTTAGAAAGACAGGGTAGGATAGATATAGGTCTGTAAGCAGTTTGGGTCAAGAGTGTCCCCCCTTTTGAAGAGGGGGATGTCCGCAGCTGCTTTACAATATTTGGGAATCTCAGACGACCCGAAAGAGAGGTTGAACAGGCTAGTAATAGGGGTGGCAGCTGACTGGATTTGGGAGAAGGAGAAATGGGGAAGGCTTGGGCGAGTTTCTGTGGGGGGCGCAGTGCTGTTGACCGGGGTAGGGGTAGCCAGGTGGAAAGCATGGCCAGCCGTAGAAAAATGCTTATTGAAATTCTCAATTATAGTGGATTTATCGGTGGTGACAGTGTTTCCTATCTTCAGTGCAGTGGGCAGCTGAGAGGAGGTGTTCTTATTCTCCCATGGACTTTACAGTGTCCCAAAACTTTTTTGAGTTTGTGTTGCAGGAAGCAAATTTCTGTTTGAAAAAGCTAGCCTTGGCTTTTCTAACTGCATGTGTATATTGGTGTCTAGCTTCCCTGAAAAGCTGCATATCACGGGGGCTGTTCGATGCTAATGCAAAATGTCATAGGATGTCAGGTCTGGAGAGAACCAAGGGCTATATCTGTTCCTGGTTCTAAATTTCTTGATTTAAGATGGTGAGGAAGGCATTTAAAAAAAATAACCAGGCATCCTCTACTGTAGGGATGAGATCAATATCCTTCCAGGATACCCCGGCCAGGTCGATTAGAAAGGCCTGCTCGCTGAAGTGTTTCAGGGAGCATTTGACAGTGAGGAGTGGAGGTCGTTTGACCGCTGACCCATTACGGATGCAGGCAATGAGGCAGTGATCGCTGAGATCTTGGTTGAAAACAGCAGAGGTGTATTTACAGGGCAAGTTGGTCAGGATGATATCTATGAGGGTGCCCGTGTTTACGGCTTTGGGGTGGTACCTGGTAGGTTCATTGATCATTTGTGTGAGATTGAGGGCATCAAGCTTAGATTGTAGGATGGCTGGGCTGTTAAGCATGTCAGTTTAGGTCGCCTAGCAGCACAAGCGCTGAAGATAGATGGGGGGCAATCAGTTCACATATGGTGTCCAGAGCACAGCTGGGGGCAGAGGGTGGTCTATAGCAGGCCGCAACGGTGAGAGACTTGTTTTTAGAGAGGTGGGTTTTTAAAACTAGAAGTTCAAATTGTTTGGGTACAGACCTGGATAGTAGGACAGAACTCTGCAGGCTATCTTTGCAGTAGATTGCAACACCGTCCCCTTTGGCCGTTCTATCTTGTCTGAAAATGTTGTAGTTAGGGATGAAGATTTCCACATTTTTGGTGGTCTTCCAAAGCCAGGATTCAGACACGGCTAGAACATCCGGGTTGGCAGAGTGTGCTAAAGCAGTGAATATAACAAACTTAGGGAGGAGACTTATGTTAACATGCATGAAACCAAGGCTATTACGGTTACAGAAGTCATCAAAAGAGAGCACCTGGGGAATAGGAGTGGAGCTAGGCACTGCAGGGCCTGGATTCACCTCTACATCACCAGAGGAACAGAACAGAACAGAGGATACAAAGATGAGTCCTCTATTATCTATGGCCTGTTGTTCACAGGTGTATTTGCCCTCTCATTGGCTACAATGGTCCCAGCTGATCTAGCCTCCTTCCTCCTGCTTTCCGTATTTGAAGACAGGTATTTTCTTTGCTAGATTGGTCACATGTCTATCTTGTCAATGTAATAGACAATCTTTGATGTAGTGCAAGGTTATTAAAGTCTTACCCTACAAGGTCTGGACTACTGCTGGTTTTCTGTTCTACTTGATAATTAATTAATTGCACCCAGCTGGTGTCCAAGGTCTAAATCCTTCCCCGATTCAAAAAGCAGCGGAACTGCCTTTGATGTCCAAAATTTAATTTGAGGGATGTAATGTGTGGAGGTGACATGAATACCGCTCCTCTTTTTTGTCTCAGCATTAATGTACTGATGATGCAGTATGTAAGATTCTTCAACTACAACACCTACAACCCACGGCCTTATACTTAAAAAAGTACAAAAATGCTAAATGCACTACTGTAAGTTGCGCTGGATAAGAGTGTCTGCTTAAATGACAAAACATTTAAATGTATACTATCATCTGTAATACCAACATGTTTCAAGCAGACCACCATAGTCCCTGTGCACAAGAACACTAAGGTAACCTGCCTAAATGACTACTAACCCGTAGCACTCACGTCTGGTGCCATGAAGTCAATTGAAAGGCTGGTCATGGCTCACATCAACACCATTATCCCAGAAACCCTAAACCCACTCCAATTTGCATACTGCCCCAACAGATCTACAGATTGCAATCTCTATTGCACTCCACACTGCCCTTTCCTACCTGAACAAAAGGAACACTATGTGAGAATGCTAATCATTGACTACAGCTCAGTGTTGACTACAGCCCCCCCCCCCCCCCCCCCAGGTGGTAAGGGTAGGTAACAACACATCCGCCACACTGATCCTCAACACGGGGGCCCCTCAGGGGTGCGTGCCCAGTCCCCTCCTGTACTCCCTGTTCACTTATGACTGCATGGCCAGGCACGACTCCAACACATATCATCAAGTTTGCTGATGACACAACAGTGGTAGGCCTGATCACGAACAACGATGAGACAGCCTATAGGGAGGAGGTCAGAGACCTGGCTGTGTGGTGCCAGGACAACCTCTCCCTCAACGTGATCAAGACAAAGGAGATGATTGTGGACTACAGAAAAAGGAGGACTGAGCACGCCCCCATTCTCATCGACGGGGCTGCAGTGGAGCAGGTTGAGAGCTTCAAGTTCCTTGGGGTTCACATCACCAACAAACTATCATGGTCCAAAAACACTAAGACAGTCGTGAAGAGGGCCTATTCCCCCTCAGGAGACTGAAAAGATTTGGCATGGGTCCACAGATCCTTAAAAGGTTCTACAGCTGCACCATCGAGAGCATCTTGACTGGTCTCATCACTGCCTGGTATGGCAACTGCTCGGCCTCCGACTGCAAGGCACTACCGAGGATAGTGCGTACTCCCCAGTACATCACTGGGGCCAAGCTTCCTGCCATCCAGGACCTCTATGCCAGGCGGTGTCAGAGGAAGGCCCTAAAAATTGTCAAAGACTCCAGCCACCATAGTCCTGGACTGTTCTCTATGCTACTGCATGGTAAGTGGTACCGGAGCGCCAAGTCTAGCTCCAAAAGGCTTCTTAACAGATTCTACTCCAAGCCATAAGACTCCTGAACATCTAATCAAAGGGCTAGCCAGACCCCTCTTTTACGCTGCTGCTACTCTCTGTTTACAGTGGCTTGCAAAAGTATTCACCCCCCTTGGCATTTGTCTTATTTTGCCTTACAACCTGGAATTACAATGTCTTTTGGGGGGGGTTGTATCATTTGATTAACATAACATGCCTATCACTTTGAAGATACAAAATGTGTTTAATTGTGAAACAAATAAGAAATAAGACAAAAGAACAGAACACTTGAGCGTGCATAACTGTTCACCCCCCAAAGTCAATACTTTGTAGAGCCACCTTTTGCAGCAATTAAATCTGCAAGTCTCTTGGGGTATGTCTCCATAAGCTTGGTACATCTAGCCACTGGGATTTCTGCCCATTCTTCAAGGCAAAACTGCTCCAGCTCCTTCAAGTAGGATGGGTTCGCTGGTATACAGCAATCTTTAAGTCATACCACAGATTCTCAATTGGATTGAGGTCTGGGCCTTGACTAGGCCATTCCAAGACATTTAAATGTTTCCTCTTAAACCACTCGAGTGTTGCTTTAGCAGTGTGCTTAGGGTCATTGTCCTGCTGGAAGATGAACCTCTGTTCCAGTCTCAAATCACTTGAAGACCTAAACAGGTTTCCCTCAAGAATGTCCCTGTATATAGCGCCATCCGTAATTCCTTCAATTCTGACCAGTTTCTCAGTCCCTACCAATGAAAAACATTCCCACAGCATGCATGATGATGAGAGGTGTTGGCTTTGCGCCAGACATAGCGTTTTCCGGGTACCCTGGAAGGATATTGACCTCATCCCGTCAGTCGAGGATGCCTGGTCATTCTTTAAAAGTAATTTCCTCACCATCTTAGATAAGCATGCCCCGTTCAAAAAATGCAGAACTAAGAACAGATATAGCCCTTGGTTCACTCCAGACCTGACTGCCCTTGACCAGCACAAAAACATCCTGTGGCGGACTGCAACAGCATCGAATAGTCCCCGCGATATGCAACTGTTCAGGGAAGTCAGAAACCAATACACTCAGTCAGTCAGGAAGGCAAATGCTAGCTTTTTCAAGCAGAAATTCACATCCTGTAGCTCTAACTCCAAAAAGTTTTGGGACACTAAAGTCCATGGAGAACAAGAGCACCTCCTCCCAGTTGCCCACTGCACTGAGGCTAGTTAACACGGTCACCACGGATAAATCCATGATAATTAAAATTTACAATAAGCATTTCTCAACAGCTGGCCATGCCTTCCTCCTGGCTACTCCAACCCCGGCCAACATCCCCCCCCCCCCCCCCCCCGCAGCTACTCGCCCAAGCCTCCCCAGCTTCTCTTTCACCCAAATCCAGACAGCAGATGTTCTGAAAAAGCTGCAAAACCTGGACCCGTACAAATCAGCAGGGCTAGACAATCTGGACCCTCTCTTTCTGAAACTATCTGCCGCCATTGTTGCAACCCCTATTACCAGCCTGTTCAACCTCTCTTTTGTATCGTCCGAGATCCCTAAAGATTGGAAAGCTGCCGCAGTCATCCCCCTCTTCAAAAGGGGTGACACCCTAGACCCAAACTGTTACAGACCTATATCCATCCTGCCCCGCCTGTCTAAAGTCTTTAAAAGTTAATAAACAGATCACTGACCATTTCGAATCCCACCGTACCTTCTCCGCTGTGCAATCTGGCTTCCGAGCCGGTCACAGGTGCACTTCAGCCACGCTCCAGGTACTAAACAATATCATATCGATTAAATACAGTACTGTGCAGCTGTCTTCATTGACCTGGCCAAGGCTTTCGACTCTGTCAATCACTGTATTCTTATCGGCAGATTCAATAGCCTTGGTTTTTCTAATGACTGCCTCGCCTGGTCCACTAACTACTTTACTGACAGAATTCAGTGTGTCAAATCGGAGGGCATGTACTCCGGACCTCTGGCAGTCTATGGGGGTACCACAGGGTTCAATTCTCGGGCTGACTCTTTTCTCTGTATATGTCAATGATGTCGCTCTCGATTCCCTGATCCACCTCTACGCAGACGACACCATTCTGTATACTTCTGGCCCTTCCTTGGACACTGTGCTAACTAACCTTCAAACGAGCTTCAATGCCATACAACACTCCTTCCGTGGCCTCCAACTGCTCTTAAACGCTAGTAAAACCAAATGCATGCTTTTCAACCGTTCGCTGCCCGCACCTGCCTGCCAGACTAGCATCACCACCCTGGAGGGTTCCGACCTAGAATATGTGGACAACTATAAATACCTAGGTGTCTGGCTAGACTGTAAACTCTCCTTCCAGACTCATATTAAAAATCTCCAATCCCAAATCAAATCTAGAATCGGCTTCCTATTTCATAACAAAGCATCCTTCACTCATTCTGCCAAACATATCCTTGTAAAACTGACAATCCTACCGATCCTCGACTTCGGCGATGTCATTTACAAAATAGCCTCCAATACCCTACTCAATACATTGGATGCAGTCTATCACGGTGCCATCCGTTTTGTCACCAAAGCCCCATATACTACCCACCACTGCGACCTGTGCGCTCTCGTTGGCTGGCCCTCGCTTCATACTCATCGCCAAACCCACTGGCTCCAGGTCATCTACAAGACCCTGCTTGGTAAAGTCCCCCCTTATCTCAGGTCGCTGGTCACCATAGCTGCACCCACCTGTAGCACACGCTATATCTCTCTGGTCACCCCCAAAACCAATTCTTCTTTTGGCCGCCTCTCCTTTCAGTTCTCTGCTGCTAATGCCTGGAACAAACTACAAAAATCTCTGAAACTGGAAACACATCTCTCACTAGCTTTAAGCACCAACTGTCAGAGCAGCTCACAGATGCACCTGTACATTGCCCATCTATAATTTAGCCCAAACAACTACCTCTCCCCCTACTATATTTATTTATTTATTTAGCTCCTTTGCACCCCATTATTTTTATTTATACTTTGCACATTCTTCCACTGCAAATCTACCATTCCAGTGTTTTACTTGCTATATTGTATTTTCTTCACCACCATGGCCTTTTTTTGCCTTTATCTCCCTAATCTCACCTCATTTGCTCACATTGTATATAGACTTATTTTTCTGTATTATTGACTGTATGTTTGTTTTACTCCATGTGTAACTCTGTGTTGTTGTATGTGTCCAACTGCTTTGCTTTATCTTGGCCAGGTAGCAATTGTAAATGAGAACTCGTTCTCAACTTGCCTACCTGGTTAAATAAAGGTGAAATAAAAATTTAAAAAATCCTTGATGGCCAAAAAGCTTAATTTTAGTCTCATCTGACCAGAGTACATTCTTTCAAATGTTTGGTGAGTCTCCCACATGGCTTTTGGTGAGTCTCCCACATGCCTTTTGTTGAGTCTCCCACATGCCTTTTGGGAAGTCTCCACTGTTTTCTGGCTACTCTTCCATAACACCCAGCTCTGTGGAATGTACTTAAAGTGGTCCTATGGACAGATACTCCAATTTCCGCTGTGGAGCTTTGCAGCTCCGGCAGGGTTATCTTTGGTCTCTTTGTTGCCTCTCTGATTAATGCCCTCCTTGCCTGGTCTGTGAGTTTTGGTGTGCGGCCCTCTCTTGGTAGGTTTGTTGTGGTGCCATATTCTTTCCTTTTTTAAATAATGGATTTAATGGTCCTCCGTGAGATGTTCAAAGTTTCGGATAAAACAAATTATAACACAAGCCTGATCTATACTCTCCACATCTTTGTCCATGACCTGTTTGGAGAGTTTTTTTGGTCTTCATGGTGCCGCTTGCTTGGTGGTGCCCCTTGCTTAGTGGTGTTGCAGACGCTGGGGCCTTTCTGGACAGGTGTATATATACTGAGATTATGCGGCAGATCATGTGACACTTAGATTGCACACAGGTGGACTTTATTTAACTAATTATGTGACTTATGAAGGTAATTGGTTGCACCAGGTCTTATTTATTGGACTTCATAGTAAAGGGGGTGAACACATCCGCACGCACCACATATCCGTTTTTATTTTGTTATTTTGTGTATGTCCAATACATGAAATCCAAATAAAAATCCATTCAAATTGCAGGTTGTTATGCAACAAAATAGGAAAAGTGCCAAGGGGGATGAATACTTTTGCAAGGCACGGTATTATCTATGCATAGTCACTTTAACATGTACATGTTACCTCAATTACCTCGACTAACCGGTGCCCCCGCACATTGACTCTGTACCGGTACCCCCTGCATATAGCCTCCACATTGACTCTGTACCGGTACCCCCTGCATATAGCCTCCACATTGACCCTGTACCGGTACCCCCTGTATATAGCCTCTACATTGACTCTGTACCAGTACCCCCTGCATATAGCCTCCACATTGACTCTGTACCGGTACCCCCTGCATATAGCCTCCACATTGACTCTGTACCGGTACCCCCTGCATATAGCCTCCACATTGACCCTGTACCGGTACCCCCTGTATATAGCCTCCACATTGACTCTGTACCGGTACCCCCTGCATATAGCCTCCACATTGACTCTGTACCAGTACCCCCTGCATATAGCCTCCACATTGACTCTGTACCGGTACCCCCTGCATATAGCCTCCACATTGACTCTGTACCGGTACCCCCTGCATATAGCCTCCACATTGACTCTGTACCGGTACCCCCTGCATATAGCCTCCACATTGACTCTGTACCGGTACCCCCTGCATATAGCCTCCACATTGACTCTGTACCGGTACCCCCTGGATATAGCCTCCACATTGACTCTGTACCGGTACCCCCTGCATATAGCCTCCACATTGACTCTGTACCGGTACCCCCTGCATATAGCCTCCACATTGACTCTGTACCGGTACCCCCTGTATATAGCCTCCACATTGACTCTGTACCGGTACCCCCTGCATATAGCCTCCACATTGACTCTGTACCAGTACCCCCTGCATATAGCCTCGCTATTGTTATTTTACTGCTGCTGTATAATTATTTGTTACTTTTATTTTTTTCATTTTACTTATCTATTTTTTTATCTGATATTTTCTTTCTGAAAACTTCTTAAAGCATTGTTGGTGAAGGGCTTGTAAGTAAGTATTTCATGGTAAGGTCTACCTACACCTGTTGACAAATACACTTTGATTTGATTTGATAACAGGTGACAGACTTTCCAGGACAAGTAAACTAATGCTGTGGGCTTAAACATTATTTTGTTGATTGCGTGAGTCGAAACAGCTTCTTTTATAGCGCGAGAAGGCTTGTATTTGAGTTCTCCTGAAAACAGGCTAGCTTTAGACTGAGCTTCAGTTCACCTGCCGTGAAGAAGGTCTCCTCCATCCCTACAGACAGTGATGATGATGATGATGATGATGATAGAGAATGAAGTTGGTCTGTTGAACTCTCCAGAAGCACGAGTCTCATGGCTATCTGCACTCCTCTAGGGAAAAGTCTCAACCAACAGTCTTTCCAATGATACGTACATAGTCATCATCGGGCTCCCGAGTGGCGCAGCAGTCTAAGGCACTGCATCTCAGTGCAAAGAGGTGTCACTACAGTCCTTGGTTCTGGCTGTGATTGGGAGTCCCATAGGGTGGAGCACAATTGGCCCTCGCGTCGTCCGGATTTGGCCGAGGTAGGCCGTCATTGTAAATAAGAATTTGTTCTTAACTGACTTGCCTCGTTAAATAAAGGTTAAAATAAAATAAAAAATCATTTACTTAAGTGTGAAACCCCAAGTATGTTTCACCTAGCAACGGTTACTGCACACTTAGTAGAACTTCCTTGCTAACATGCCTAACCAGAGAAACAGTGAGGACATGCACAGTACAGAGTTATTACAAAGCCCTTCTGTATTGTATTGAGAGCAATTGTACTACACTTTGTATCTGGTAGCCATTTACACTTGTACCCTTATACAGGTTGAAAAGGGCAGATTTGGACACTGATAAGCGCCTAAATTGAAACAGTGGCTGTACAGGAACATGTCAGGGGAACTGGGGAACATGTCAGGGGATCTGCTGTGACCTCACCTTTAGTCGAATAATTTTCCCATAATCTCCAAACTGTTCCCTTTTTAATTGCTACAATGGTCAGTGGCGACATGTCATTCAGAGCAGAGACCCACTTGTTTTGAGACCCACATTTTTAGCAAAATATATATATAGATGTATATATTTTTGTTTTGTTTGGGCCTGCCTGTTTTGCATGTTATTTTAGAATTAATACATGTCACATATCAGTTTGCAAACAATGGCCCCTTACACTATGTCTGAATTTGTCCTGCTAGGTGACCTAAATTGGGACATGCTTAAACCACCTGACCAAGTCCTAAAGCAATGGCACTCACTAAATCTTCCTCTGATTATTATCAATCCCATAAAGTATGACTCCAAACACCCAGAAAAGGCTACTCTCATCAATGTTATCCTCACAAATAATCCTGATAGGTGTCAGTCTGGTGTTTTCTGTAATGACCTTAGTGATCACTGTTTTACAGCCTGTGTTTGTAATGGCTGCTCAGTGAAACGACCTGTCCTGATTTGTCATAGACGCTTGCTAAAATACTTGAATGAGCAAGCCTTCCTTCGTGACCTGGCTTCTGTAAATTGTTATAGAATAAGCTTGATCCCCTCTGTTGAAGGTGCTTTTTTCAGTGGTATTGTTAACAAATACACCTCCATAAAGAAAATGAGAATTAAAAACAGGTTCTCCCTGCAGGCAGTCACTGAGTCTGAGGTGCTAAAGGAGCTCCTTAAACTTGAGACCCTTTCTTCTTTAAGGTTCTTTAAGGTTCCGATCATCGCCAAGCCTATCTCTGACCTTTTTAACCTGTCTCTCCTCTCTGGGGAGGTTCCCATTGCTTGGAAGGCAGCCACAGTGCGTCCTTTATTTAAAAGGGGAGATCAAGCTGATCCTAACTGTTATAGGCCTATTTCTATTTTGCCCTGTTTATCAAAAATGTTGGAAAAACTTGTCAATAATCAACTGATTGGCTTTCTTGGTGTCTATGGTATTATCTCAGGTATGCAATCTGATTTCCGCTCTGGTTATGGATGTGTCACTGCAACCTTAAAAGTCCTCAATGATGTCACCATTGTCCTTGATTCTAAGCAATGTTGTGCTGCTATTTTTATTGACTTGGCCAAAGCTTTTGATACGGTAGATCATTCCATTCTTGTGGGCTGGCTAAGGAGTATTGGTGTCTCTGAGGGGTCTTTGGCCTGGTTTGCTAACTAGGGGTGAGGGTTTAGAGCTTGAGGTAGTCAACTCATACAAGTACTTGGGAGTATGGCTAGACAGTACACTGTCCTTCTCTCAGCACATATCAAAGCTGCAGGCTAAAGTTAAATCTAGACTTGGTTCCTCTTTCGTAATTTGCTCCTCTTTCACCCCAGCTGCCAAACTAACCCTGATTCAGATGATCGTCCTACCCGGAATTTATAGATGGACAGGTAATGGTGCTCTCGAGCGGCTAGATGTTCTTTCCATTCAGCCATCAGATTTGCCACCAATGCTTCTTATTGGACACATCACTGCATTCTATACTCCTCTACACTCACGTCGGTAGCCATGAAGTGCTTTGAAAGGTCATGACTCACATCAACACCATCATCCCGGAAACCCTAGACCCACTTCAATTAGCATACCGCCCCAACAGATCCACAGATGACGCAATCGCAATAGCACTCCATACTGCGCTTTCCCACCTAGACAAAAGGAACACCTATGTGAGCATGCTGTTCATTGACTACAGCTCAGTGATCAACACCATAGTGCCCACAAAGCTCATTGCTAAGCTAAGGACCCTGGGACTAAACAGCTCTCTCTACAACTGGATCATGGACTTCCTGACGGGCCGCTCCCAGAAGGTGTGGTCAGGCAACAACACATCTGTCACACTGATCCTCCACATCGGTTCCCCTCGGGTGTGCATGCTTAGTCCCCTCCTGTACTCCCTGTTCACCAACGACTGCATGGCCAAGCATGACTCCAGCACCATCATTAAGTTTGCTTACGACACAACAGTGGTAGGCCTGATCACCGACAATGATGAGACAGCCTATAGGGAGGAGGTCAAAGACCTGTCAGTGTGGTGCCAGGCCAACAACTTCTCCATCAATGTGAGCAAACAAAGGAGATGATCTTGGACTACAGGAAAAGGAGGGCCGAACAGGACCCCATTTACATTGATGGGGCTGAAGTTGAGCGGGTCGAGAGTTTCAAGTTCCTTGGTGTCCACATCACCAACAAATTATCATGGTCCAAACACATCAAGACAGTTGTGAAGAGGGCACAACAACACCTTTGCCCCCTCAGGAGAATGAAATGATTTGGCATGGGTCCCCAGATCCTCAAAAAGTTCTACAGCTGCACCATCGAATGCATCCAGACCGGTTGCATCACCACCTTGTTTGGCAACTGTTCGGTATCTGACCACAAGGTGCTACAGAAGGTAGTACATACAGCCCAGTACATCACTGGGGCCAAGCTTCCTGCCATCCAGGACCTATTTACCAGGCGGTTTCAGAGAAAGGCCCCAAAAATTGTCAAAGACTCCAGTCACCCAAGTCATAGACTGTTCTCTCTGCTACTGCATGGCAAGCTATAAGACTGCTGAACAATTAATCAAATGGCCACCTGGACTATTTACATTGACCCCCCCCCCCCCACTTTGTTTTTACTCTGTTGCTACTTGCTGTTTATCATCTATGCATAGTCACTTTACCCATACCTACATGTACAAATGAACAAATTACCTCAACTAACCTGTACACCCCCGCACATTCACTCTGTACCGGGTCCCCTGTATATACAGTAGCCTCGTTATTGATATGTAATTCTACTCTGTTACTTTTTTATTTTTACTTTATTTTATTTGGTAACTATTTTCTTAACTCTATTTCTTGAACTGCACTGTTGGTTTAGGGCTTGTAAGTAAGCATTTCACGGTAAGGTCTACACCTGTTGTATTCGGCGCATGTTACAAATACAATTTGATTTGATTTGTTGTGGAGTAAGATAATAATTTGTTTTATTTACCACTCTTAATGTTGCCTACTGTTCTGACTTGGAAGTGCACATGTAGCCTATAACCTTTTTTAGAGAAATGTAATCACTGAATATTGTAAGATCTTTCATTGTCTGCTTATATGCCCCCTTTATTTATCCTACGGTTCTGACTTGGTGTACAGGGAGAACACTGTAAGAACGGCCCATGTTCTGAATTCTGTGGCTGTACATTTCAAAAGTGCTAAACAAATAGTTATATTGATTACGTCCATCCTAGCTCGCTCATTAATGTCTTAATCGAAATTATGAATTGCCTCTTATCTGCATGTCGTCCCTTTATACCATAGTTTGTACATCTCAATAGTCATTGAAACCACATTTGTTTAAGCAAGTCCGCTATATCAGCAAAATATTTTTTCAAAGGCAGTAAAATAGGCTGAATGAACTGTTTCGGTGCCAGGCAAGGCTCCACTGATAGCCAGGTGTAGCAGTGGTAAGATGTTGGGACTACTGTTGGGACAGCTTTATGTAGGCCCTAACAGTTTGTGGGCCACGTTTGTCACCGCTATAGTGCAATTAATGTATTGTTACGTGTTGTCTTGTGTAGTGGCTTTGCTGGCATGCATCCCACTTTCTTTTTTTTTGTTGCCCCACCAATATTTACATGTTAAAATCGCCACAGACCATGGTTATGCATGTGCTTTCCATATTTCTTCAGTAAGAAACATTTAAATTTAGCCCTATCCATATAGGCCAATTCCCACAAGTGTAAGGGGTTAAAGAGTTATGTGTTTTACATGACTGAATAGCCTGGGATGTTTTATGAACTTGGCCTACCTCTTATACTGCTATTTTTAAACAGGTTGCTGTACTCTCTCTCTCTCTCTCTCTCTCTCTCTCTCTCTCTCTCTCTCTCTCTCTCTCTCTCTCTCTCTCTCTCTCTCTACCTCCTCCCTTATCGCTTCTTTTTTTTGCATCTCTTTCATCACTCTCTCCTCTGTTCTGCCGTTCCTCTCTCTCCCTTCTTCCTTTAACCTTACATTTTTCTTCCCTCTCCCTCTATCTTCTTTTTCCCTCCCTCTCTTTCCTCTCCCTCCCTCCCTCCCTCCCTCCACCTCGCCTCCTCCCTCTCCTCTCTCTCCCTCTCTCTCCCTCTCTCTCTCTCGCTCTCTCTCTCTCTCTCTCTCTCTCTCCCCCTCTCTCTCTCTCTCTCTTTCTCTCTCTCCCTCCCTCCCTCCACCTCGCCTTCTCTCTCTCTTTCTCTCTCTCTCTTTCTCTCTCTCCCTCCCTCCCTCCACCTTGCCTTCTCCCTCTCTCTCCCTCTCTCTCTCTCTCTCTCTCTCTCTCTCTCTCTCTCTCTCTCTCTCTCTCTCTCTCCCTGTCTTTATTCATTTATCAGGTTGTTATTCTCCCTGCCTAGCTGTGCTAATGAAGACGGGATGCAGATGAGGGCGGAGGTCGCCTCTGTAGCATTCGACCCCGGCGCCCGTAGCATGCCACTCTGACTGCCACAGGTCAGTGGCAGTTGTCAATCAAACACACGCACACACCTACACACACATGAAAACCACCAGCATACACACCGTAAAGTCAATATACTCACGGCAAATACACTGCATTGCACAGCAACTGCAGCACAGTTGGATTTAACACAGCGCTCATAGACATACACTTCTTCTTGACCTATCTGAAATACACTGTACAGGAAGGCTCACTGACTATGCAGTTAGTGTGCACTAACGATGTAGCCAATAACCCTTACTGTACAGTGTATTTCAGATAGGTCAAGAAGACCTATCTTCAAGAAGACACCTGACCCTGTATATCAGCGGGGCACACTGTGTGGGCACACTGTGTGACCCACTGATATACAGGGTTAGAATTCACTGCCCCTCAGTCCCACCATACCCCCTGAGTCACTGCCCTGTGAACAGGTGATGCCCTGCCTAATGTCCCTCCCTGCCCACAATAGTCACTGGGCCACAACCTCTGCTTCCCAACCCAGCAGGCAAAGGAGTCATCATAGACTCTTTGTTTCTCTGTGTGTGTGTGTCCTGTTATGTGTATGTACTGTACAGTGTATGCATATTGTAATGTAGGTATACGCATGTGCAATATGCATTTTCATCTATATAAACACACGTGTGAAGCTGGGTATGCCTGGTTACGACCACGAGCATACGAGCATGCATGTCTATGCAGACACACAGGCGCACACACGCGCACGCGCACACAGCTGCCACACACACACACTCACAAGCACACACACCCACCAGCACACACGTCTCTATTAGCAGTAGTGCCGCTACGCCACCTTTCCTCCATGGCTCATATCTATGCAAAGCCGGGGCCCTGCCAATCAGTCACCCCGTTGACACGGAGCCCCACCTCCCCAATTAGAGCTGACAGGGCAAGATTAGGAGGGGGCCCGCCCCCACCCACCTACCTGCCTACGTGTCAATCACGCGCCCGGGCATCCGCACGCCTGTTTACTGTCAGATCCCATCGCCGTCTGTCAGATGCCACGGCGACCGTCGCCGAGGGAAGAGAGCGGGCGGGAAGAGCAGGTAGGGAGGGAGTGGGGTGGGGGTGGGGGGGAGTTCTGAATTAACTATGCTTCTCCCCACAGACCGGACGCACTTTTAATTCATGAAAGGGATGAGAGGAGAAGGTGAGAAGATGGAGAGAGCGAGAGACAGAGAGAGAAAGGGGGAGGGAGGGAAAGAGGGTGGAAGAGCGTTTAACACCCTGAGCAGGATGGTCTTTGAATCTTTTGGAGGGATATTTCCTTCCTTCTCTTCCCTGCCATCCATCCCCCGGTCCTGTCTCTGTCTCCTGTCTCTGTGAGGGAGAACACCCTGTCTGGTTGGACCTCTCAAATGAATATTTAACACTGCTCTGTTTGACGATTAATAGGATATTCCACTCCTTGCCAATCCTTGTCATGCCAAACATTGCTGTGTTTGCCATGTTTGGCATGACAAGGAGTAGCAAGAAGTGAAATGTTAGTTAGCACAACCGACTGGATTTCTCCAGGCTACCACAGATGTTTCGTTCCCTCATAAATGTTAGAACATCTGCTGTAGCTAGAAGAGTAGAAGATATAGTCCCGTACACACAGAAAAGATGGGTGGGATCATTTGCTACCCGCATGGGGTTATTTGCACTTTAATGAGTTGATATAGCTGACATTGAACCTGAAAATGTTCCCCCGTTTATTGTAGTGTAGAGGTCAAGATACTGGTCCCATTGTGAGACCAGTGTGTGATACGTGTGTTTCAGTTTTTTAAAACTTTTGCCTGTGTATACACTATGTAAATGTGTGTGTGTGTGTTTTCAAAGGGCATTAAGCAGCGCTCTGTTTACAATTATGTGTGTGTGTGTGTGTGTGTGTGTGTGTGTGGCCATGGTCCATGGCCATTGGTCCCTGGTGGGACTGTCTCTGTTCTGTGTTGGGGCCACAAGGTGAACAATCTCTAATCCCTGACTGGGGGCCGATGGGGGCTGGGCCGGAGCTACTGCCAGGATTACAGGGCCACAGAGTCAACCCTCGGGAGAGAGCCGGATAGAGAGGGAAAGGAAAAGGAAGGCGGGAGGAGAGAGAGAAGAGGGAGCAGGAGAGGGATGGAGGAGAGGGAAGAGTCACTGATGGGGAATGAGGGTATACGAGCAGTGTTGCTCATCGGCGGCGTGTCCACCACCGACACATATACACACACCCACACCCACACATGCACGCGCACACTTCAGAGGAGGCTGGTAGAATGAGCTATAGGAGGAAAGGCTCATTGTAATGGCTGGAATGGAGTGAATGGAACGGTATAAAACATACGGAAACCCCGTTTGACTCCATTCCATTCATTCCATCCCAGCCTCTACAATGAGCCCGTCCTCCTGTATCTCCTCCCACCTCCTCTGATACACACGTACACATAAACACACTAGGCATTAATGCACCTAAGGGTATTCTGTTGAGGTAGTACTGTCGATGCATTTCTGTAGTGTATTGATCATCGGCAGAGATAGTAACAAGAGACATGTTGCCTACGATACCATGTGGCAGGCAGCTGTTGGCCTTGTTCACAGCAGCAGTATTAGAGGCATGTTCACTGTGTATTTAAGCTCAGTCTGATACAGAACCCAGGTGTCTCTGTCTCTCTCTCTCTCTCTCTCTCTCTCTCTCTCTCTCTCTCTCTCTCTCTCTCTCTCTCTCTCTCTCTCTCTCTCTCTCTCTCTCTCTCTCTCTCTCTCTCTCTCTCTCTCTCTCTCTCTCTCTCTCTCTCTCTCTCTCTCTCTCTCTCTCTCGCTCGCTCGCTCGCTCGCTCGCTCATATTACATCCAATGGCAGTGTACGGAATAAACTAATGCAAGGAGCCGCTTGTGGATCTGACATCTCTAACGCAGTTCCACTTCCGATCTGATAGAATCTAGCCCTTCACAGTGCACGATCCAGTAATCTTTAATACACATCTTATACACATTTTAATATTTTGTGTATCTTTTCTTCCATACGGCAACGAATACTGACAAATAACTCAAATGCTCATATTATTTTATTGACAAAGTATTCCACTAAATGAAAAAAATATAGAAATGAACTTCTGACCAATGCCAGCTGACAATATTTACTCTTCAATCTGCGTTGCGTTCTTACATCTTTTTCAGTACGCGGTCTGGGATGTACGCCATGGGATTTTCTTTGCCAAACGACTTTTTCAGCAGCTTTTCTCTTTCTTTCTCTCTCTGTTTCTTTTCGTTATAGATCCTTGCCACCTGGTCTAGGTGGGCTTTCACCCTCTCCTTGTTCTTCCTGACTTCTTCCTTACTCGCTGCTTTTCTAGCTCTGAGCAGCTCTTTCACTTTGTTCTTCTCCAACATCTCTCTTTCTTTCCTCTCCTTTTTCTCCTGCTTTGCCCTGACTATCTGGGCAATTTCAATTTCCATCTGAAAGAGAGAAAGAAAGAGAAAGAGAAAGCCCATATATGTTAGACAGTGATCTGAGATATTATTGTTACTCCCTCTCTAGCATGCAGACAACTTAATCCATTGAATCTGATAGTATAGTATAATCTGAACTCTGACTGGTTAAATGGAGTGCTGTACCTGCGCCTGCTCTTGCTCTCTGAACCTCAGGACAGTCTGCATGTGGTGCAGCTTTATGTGGGCCTCCTTCGTCCGCTCCACAATATCTCTCTTCTCTATTGCCCATCTCTCTTTTTGCCTTTGCATTTTCTCAATTTCAGTGCTCTTTCTCTCCCGCTCCCCTGTAAACTCCAACCTCTCCTTTTCCATCTCTCCCTTTTCCATCTCCCATCCTTTCTTCTCTTGTCCATGCAGGCACAGAATCCTCTTCTTTTCTCTTTCCAGAGCCTCTATCGCTCTCTCCTTTTCTCTCAGCTCAATCATCCACTCCTCCGCTGCCTGCGTGCTCCTGCTCTTAATCTCCTCCTTCTCCTTCATCCACCTTTCCCCCCGTTGATCCAAGAGGCTTCGTAGGCCAGCCTTGGCCTTGGCCCATCTACCCTTGTCCTCCTTCCAGCCATCTAGGGTCTGATTCCTCTCCTGGTCTGCTTTGGCCAAAGCTGTCTTCAAACCATTTTTTACGAGGTTCCATCCATTCCTCTCTCTCACCCTCTCCTTCTCCGCCCTTTCATTCTCAGCTAACAGCCTCTTATTGTCCTCTACTGTCACGTTCCATAACTTGGCCAAGGACATCTTCTCCTTTGATATCTTGTCCCTCAGCGTTTGTGTGTCGGCCGCTGTGCTTTCTCTCTGTTTGTCCAACACCTCTCGCTGCCTTTCATTCTCAGCTAACAGCCTCGTGTTCTCCACGGTCAACTTCCCAATCTTGGCCAAGTGCAGTATCTTCTCCATCGTCACCTTTGCCATCTTGACTTCTATCTTTTCTTTGTCTGCCATTAAGCTTTCTCTCTGTTTCTTCAACATTTCTCTCTCCCTTTCGTTCTCAGATAACAGCTTGGTACTCTTCACTGTCACCTCTCCTACCTTGGCCATGTTCAGTATGTTCTGCACCTTCAGCTTTGCCATCTTGAGCTCCATCATTTTTCTGTCCGACACTTCACTTTGTCTCTGTTTCTCAAGCAACTCTCTCTCTAGCTTCCATTGGTAGTGGTTTACCTCAATAGAAGCCTCCTTCTCCCTGATCTGTCTAAGCAACTCTTTAATTAGCCTTTCTCTTTCTTTCTCTGGTTCCACCCTCACCTTGTTGACTTTCTCCATCACCTCTCTATCCAGCTTCCATCGGTTGTGGTCTACCTTGTTACAAGTCTCAATCTCCGCTCTCATTCTCAGCAGCCCATCCATTTCTCTTTGTCTTTCTTTCTCTCGTTCCGTCCTCATCTTGTTGCCTTTCTCCACCTCTTCACTTTCAGCCATCTCTTTCTCCGTCTCACTGACTCCTCTCTGACTGTGTGATATGAGGTTGCTTCTTGTGTAAATATTTTCTGTCTGGATTTGAACGATTTGTAGCTTCCTCAATTATCACAGTAACAGTAACACAGGTGATTTGAGAGAAAAAAACAACAGGAGGAGGTCAGCATTTGAAAGGAACAATTTCATTTCAGTATTCCACTGTTCGAAATAAAAACAACCATACAAAACAGAAGCTAACAGAAACTAGAAAATATGTGGATGAACATGTATTCCTTCTTTCTTTTTTTTTTTTAGTCTGTGTGAATCTTGTTTAAGTCGTTTTCTTAAACGTTTTCAAACTTCAGTTACCGTCAAGCTAATTGGTAGAACGTATGAAATGCTAATAAGTAAGCAACCTTCTCTGATTTCCTTAGAAGTCAAACACTTTTACACATGATTATTTTCTGACTCACCTGGTTCAGTGTCACCTCTCCTCCTTGATTTCTGTCCAGTTGTGAAGATTTTTAAAAAATGTAGGCACTTGAGAAGTTAAGATCTGATGAATGGATGTGCTGGTTGTTTTCTTTGGTTTGGAACTTGTTGTAGCCACATTCTGAATTCTATGGTTGTAGCCGAGCCTAATTGTTGAGTCATAATGACATTGGAATGTTGGCTTGAATTCTGTATTCTGGCCTAAAATCTCAGAATTCTCAAGATTTTAGAATTATATTTCAATTTTTTTTATTTGTGTAATACATTCTATATGCAAAATTCTAGCCCATGGATGCTGTCTGAAAGTTGTACATTTTACATTCTCAGCCAAAGAAAATAAAGATGATTTTGTAATTGTTGACTGCCATGGTGCCGAGAGCTCTGTAAATATTGTTAAAAAAAATTATATATATATATATATATATATTCTGTATTTGAGGGTTGAGCTACAATATCTGGTGGTTACCCATGGATTTGCAGGACTGACGGTGGCAAGTCTTGGCTTGGCTAGCTAGATGGCTACACTGAATTTGAATGATGCACCGGCTGTTTCTTCCTCGGTTTCTGGAAGAATGTGGACTGTGGTGAGAGGGGATGACAGAGGCTTGCCTCGTAGGAGACTGTTGCTAAGGTGTGGTGTTCTCTCAGGCGCCTATAGCTGCTGAAGCATCACCCGGGTGGGTGCTACACTTTTCTGTGGTTTATCTCTTCCAGCCTATGCACCTACGTCCCCCTCGGTGAGGCAAGATCAGAGGAGTCCACTATAACCTGCGGTGTCCCACCAGGATTGCTGCTAGGACCCATTCTCTTCCTGCTCTACATGCACCCACTTGGCCAGATCTTCAGACAGCACAGTGTCCAATTCCACTGCTACTCAGACGACACACAGGTGTGCATTAAAACCAAGCCTGACACAACATCTGCTCTGTCAACCTTGTCCAACTGTCTGGAAGAGGTTAAGTCTCGGATGCACAACAACTTCCTCAAACTCAACAGCAGCAAGACAGAGGCAATGCTGATAGGCTCCACCCAGCAGATCACAAATTCCTGCAGCATCCGCCATGCTATAGATGGCCACATCATCCTCCTCTCCTCAGCCATCACAATCCCGGGTGTGAAATTCGACCCTGCTGTGTCCTTCAATGTCCTAGGGGTAAAATGTCATTCTTTCACCTGAAGATCTCCCACCTAAGGCCCTCTTTCACTGATTCTGACGCAGAACAGCTTATCCATTTGTTTTCTCCAGAATTGATTATGGGAATGCAGTACTTGGGGGCCTGCCTGCCAACTTAATTCATAAATTACAGCTCATTCAAAACAGCCCTTATGAACCTCCATGCACCCCGCGGTTAAGCTACGCCACACTGCTTCATGCCCCCAGGACCCGGCTCCAAACAATGGGGGAGCGTGCCTTTTCCTCCCACTCACCAAGCCTTTGGGAACTCCCTTCCTGACAATCTCAGGGCTGCTCAGACTGTTGCTGCTCTTAAAGCAGGCTTTAAGACTCGTCTTTATTGGCTGGCCTACCCTTCCTCCTAGTCTTTTTTATTTTTTTATTTTACCTTTATTTAACCAGGCAAGTCAGTTAAGAACAAATTCTTATTTTCAATGACGGCCTGGGAACAGTGGGTTAACTGCCTGTTCAAGGGCAGAACGACAGATTTGTACCTTGTCAGCTCGGGGGTTTGAACTCGCAACCTTCCGGTTACTAGTCCAACGCTCTAACCACCAGGCTACCCTGCCGCCTTGATTGCTGCTTTTATGAAATTGTTAAACATACTCACTTTTTTAGATTTTCCGACCCTGTTCCTGGAGAGCTACCGTCCTGCAGGTTTTCACTCCAACCCTAATCTACCACAGTTGATTCTAATAATCAGCCGCTTGATAAGCTGAATCGGGTTAGTTACAACTGGGTGTGGGTTGAAAACCTACAGGTGGGTACTGTAGCTGTTCAGGAACAGGGTTTTAGAACCCTGGTCTAGATGTCTCTGTGCTACAGGCCCTATCACTGGGTAATGATGCCAGTTTCTGATAGTTAGGAACAGTGATCCTGGAGACAGCCAACAGAGAGAAGGAGAGAGAGGGAGAGAGAGGGAGAAAGAGGGGGGGTCTGTATTGGCTAGGGAGCTAATTCACAAGGTATCTCAGAGTGGGAATGCCGATCTAAGATCAGTTCCCCACATTTTTGCTCATTGTGATCTACAAGGCTAAATGGATCCTAGATCAGCACTCCTACTCTGAGATGCTTTGTGAATACAGGCCTTGGTGGTTAGGAAAAGTGGTCCTGCAGACTGAGATCAGTCCAGAGAGAGAGAAAGAGGGAATACCTGTATTGGCCAGGGCAGTTTGATGCCTTTAGCTAAATGACGGTGGCAGATGGAGGGATTGCTTTGGGAAGTTGTAATCCATCATGATTTCAGATGGACTCACAGCAGCGCTATGTTTTTGGGGTTATGGTCTGGAGCTGTGATTGATGTGATGTGGAGGCTGGTGTAGTGTGTGTGTGTGGGTGTGTGTATACGTGCGTGTGGTGTGTGTGTATTTTTGCCTTTCAGCATTTTCACTGTCTAAATGTACACCTGTGTGTACAGCGTGGTACGTGTGTGTGCTCCTGCATGTGAATGTGTTAGCCATCGTTTGCCAGGACGCTCCATTGCCGTGTGTGTGTGTGTGTGCGGGTGTGCGTGTGTGTGTCTGTGTGTTATTGTATTTCTTTAAGCTGAAGCATTTGTCTGTGTCTCTCTCTCTTCCCCCTACAGGTTGAAGTCACACCCAAGTTAATTCTTCAATTAGCGTGAGCCAGATATTCCGGGAAGATCCGAGGGCCCGCCAATCGATGTCCAATTAGCGAGGCTTCGTGGCCCGGGTGAGACAAGGGGAGAGGGGGACCTCACCGGGCATGTTATGGGGGGGGGGGGGAGTGGGAGGAGGGGTCGTGAGGGTATTCTGAGGGGGTATGTGGATGGATGTTAGATGCTCCATCAAGCTGTGCGGAGACCGGTGTAATTAATCCATTTAAGACGGCCGATTGCAGATGACTTTGGGAATACAGGAGTGACCAGCCCTAGAGAGAAAGAAAGGGCAAGAGAGAGAGAGAGAGGAAAAAGAGAGAAAGAGAAGCAAAAGAGAGACAACGCGAAAGAGTGAAAGACAGAGAAAGAGCAGGGATGTGTTTTGGCATAATCATCTGGTATATGGTATATTAGGTACCATCAAAATCAACAGTTAGCGTATCTGCTCTTGCATGGAGTGTTAAAATGTAGAAGTGACAGGCGGAAGCACAGCCCTCCAGCAGATGTCTTTTTGTTCTTGTGTATTAATAGGTCGATGGATGGATGAGCCACGAGTGTCTCATCATTCCAATTCCAATGCATTATTCCAATGCATTATTCCAATGCATTATTCCAATGCATTATTCCAATGCATTATTCCAATGCATTATTCCAATGCATTATTCCAATGCTATTTACAGCTTTGTTAAGACTATTCCTTTTTTTTAAAAATGCATTTTGTGCCTGCTTTTTGACTACTCTAATGTATGTACGTGTGGAATACAGTGCTTACTTATTACAGTAATATGAGTCCTCGTCCTTAGTACAGTGACCTACAAACGTCCTATTGTACACTTGTTCTCTGTGTAACAATGTTTAAGGTCACCTCTAATGTAGACCATTATTGTATGGCAAAACAGCATGATTGTGTGTGTGTGTGTGTGTGTGTGTGTGTGTGTGTGTGTGTGTGTGTGTGTGTGTGTGTGTGTGTGTGTGTGTGTGTGTGTGTGTGTGTGTGTGCTGTCACCTAAACTTGCTCTAGCAGTATGTGTGAGTAAATTTGAATATCTATTGATTAGCTCTGACACTGTCTGATAGACAGATCTATGTTAATACCACTCAAGACAGCCACAATGTCACACGTACAAACACACACACACACACACACACATAGCCGACGACCGTGGCTTGAGCCATCCTATTCGCCCGCGGCTCTTCAAACTGAACAACACGAGCTGACAGAGAAAGACAGAAAGAGATGGGAAAATAGACGGAGAGAGAAAAGGAGAGCAAGGGAGATAGACAGTAAGAGAGGGAGAAAGAGAGACGAGGTAAAGAGTTCCTGATAGAAATAGGTAAATAGAGGGAGGAGGGGGAAGAGAGAAAAAGAGAGAAAAAGAGAGCGTGAAAGTGAGTGTCCGCCTCTCTCCGCTGCCGCCAGAGGCGAACAGACAGCCACTCCGCTGCAGGAATGCTAATTCAACAAACTATTTTTTTCTCTCATTTTTACCTCCCTTCTCCTCTCTCTGGGAAGTTGAGGCCATCAGAGACAAGACTGTTTTATGGGCTTTGATGATGGTGGTGCTGCCACTGACATACATGATGAAACAAGGCTAGGTGTTGGTGTGTGTGTGCATGCGTGTGTGTTTGGGGTCTGGGACAGACACTCTTTCACCCTCTTCCCTCCTTGTTCCCACCTCCCTTCCTCCATCTTAAAGGTTTCCCTGTTCTGCCCCCACGCCCACCCCCCCGGCTAATTCAACGACATCATGTTTGTCTGTGGCTCAGTAGCCATGGCGATGGTGTTCTCAGTGGGGGGGGTTGTGGGGTCAGGGGCCAATCGCAGGTCACTTAGTTGACCTCTATCTGTCTGTGTCACAGGGCGGTCACCTTTGACCCTTGCTTCCCAGCCCTGTCTGAAACACGAGGCAGAGAACAGTTGTTTTAAGAGACATCCAAGAGGATAAATGTCTGTTTGTTTTATCACCCAGGCCAGTCATTCTATCATTTGAAGCATTCACATCACAGCGCAATGCCCCCCAGTAAAAACTATTGTTATTTCTCCCTTGAACTTATGCACAGAGCCCTGCTGTTCAAACTGTCATCTGTTCAATTTCAAGACGTAACCTTGAGACTAGCGTCTCCCCCCATCTCCCCCTGGCTTTCGGCAGGCCCATGGCATCTTCAGAGGTTGCAGACTCTTGACGTGTGATCCATTTAGATAGTGCTCAGTTTTTTCCCCCGTGCATACAACCACTCATGCACGCTCTCGCGCGCACACACACAATTACGCACACACACTCACGCAATAACGCGCACACGCGCAGTCATGCAGTTTTTGCTGGTTTAAAGTCATCTCAGATAAGCTTGACAGACAGGTAGTAAATGTTTGTAAAGTGTGTGTCGCGAGTTATGGTTATATGTGGCGGCAGGTAGGCTATTGGTTAGAGCGTTGGGCTTGTAACCGAAAGGTTGCAAGGTAAAAATCTGTGGTTCTGCCCCTGAACAAGGCAGTTAACCCACTGTTCCTAGGCCGTCATTGAAAATAAGAATTTGTTTCTTAACTGACTTGCCCAATTAAATAAAGGTAAAATATGCTTTTTTGAAAACAGACATTGAATAATAATCTTTATATTTTCAGGGTTTCAATTTCAGTTTGAATGTCTGCTCATTGCTTTCTACTTCAGTTCAAATACATTCTGTTGTCCAAATCATCCCCGTCTGGTTGTTTTCCCCCCGTACGCTGTAGGTGAAGGTTTACATTGAACATTCCAGCCTTGTATATCATCTCACTTACATTCACCTCACTCCAGCCCCACATCTCCCCATGCTCCATCCCTCTATTTTCTTATCTGTTTTCCTTTCTCTCTCTCTCTCTCCCTCCCTCTCCCTCTCTCTCTCTATTTCTTTCTATCAGTCTGTCTTTTCTCTGGCTCCTCTGGCTGGTCCCCCTGTGGCACACCGTGTCGTGTCCCTAATTTATTTATAATTAGTGCTCTTTGTCGGGATGCGCGGGGAATGTTAAAGTACAAGCCACTCCGCTCTTGGGTACAAATGGGCTACTGTTCCTGCCTCTCCTCAACACAGCGACCCAGTAGAGAGAGCTCTACTGCTAGCCACAACCACAGCCCAAGACATAGGCCAGCACCTTAGGTCCCTGGGCACACACACACGTGCACGCATGGACGGGCGCGTGCATTCGCACACACACAGATATACAGGTAAATGGTTGAGAAGGCTTTCCTGTGCAGTATTCAACGTTTATTTATTTGCGTTGCGATTTTGAACATTATTTCAGGGTGTGTTTGGAATTGTCTTGAGTGAAATGTGAACGCGAGAGCGTGTGTTATAGGTTTCTTTGCTTGTTGGTGTACTAAGACTGGTCATGAATAATCTCCGTTAACATTTCTTATCATGTCATTTCTCATCAACCCTGTCATACTATATATGCATTTTATTTAGGGGGTATTGCAGATAGATTGTAAGTTCCATCAATGTAATTGTCTGCATAATTTACAATCCCCCATATATGGCCTTCTAGGCAGAGTTGCAAAGAAAAAGCCATATCTCAGACTGGCTAATAAAAACTAAATATTCAGATGGATAAAAGAACACAGACACTGGACAGAGGAACTCTGCATAGAAGGCCAGCATTCTGGAGTTGCCTCTTCACTGTTGACGTTGAGACTGGTGTTTTGACGGGTACTATTTAATGAAGCTTCCAGTTGAGGACTTGTGAGGCGTCTGTTTCTCAAACTAGACACTCAAATGTACTTGTCCTCTTGCTCAGTTGTGCACCAGGGCCTCCCACTTCTCTTTCTATTCTGGTTAGAGCCAGTTTGCGCTGTTCTGTGAAGGGAGTAGTACACAGCGTTGTACGAGATCTTCAGTTTCTTGGCAATTTCTCGCATGGAATACCCATCATTTCTCAGAACAAGAATAGACTGATGAGTTTCAGAAAAAAGGTCTTTGTTTCTGACCATTTTGAGCCTGTACTCAAACCCGCAAATGCTGATGCTCCAGATACTCAACTAGTCTAAAGAAGGTCAGTTTTTGTCACGTTCTGATCTTTATTTTCTTTGTTTTGTATTTAGTTAGTATGGTCAGGGCGTGAGTTGGGTGGGCAGTCTATGTTTGTTTTTCTAGGTTTTGGGTATTTCTATGTTTCGGCCTAGTATGGTTCTCAATCAGAGGCAGGTGTCAGTAGTAGAATCATACTTAGGTAGCTTGGGTTTCACTGTGTGTTTGTGGGTGATTGTTCCTGTCTCTGTGTTTTGCACCAGACAGGGCTGTTTTTGGTTTTCCACGTTTGTTGTTTTGTAGTGGTCGTGTTTATCCTTTTGTTATTAAACATGAATCAATATAACCACGCTGCTTTTTGGTCCGCCTCTACTTCACCACAAGAAGACCGTTACAGTTTTAATAGCTTTTTTAATCAGAAGAACAGTTTTCAGCTGTGCTAACATAATTGCAAAAGGGTTTTCTAATGATCAATTAGCCTTTTAAAATGATAAACTTGGATGAGCTAACACAACGTGCCATTGGAACACAGGAGTGATGGTTGCTGATAATGGGCCTCTGTATGCCTATGTACAGGTATATAACATTCTATTGGTTGAAAAATGAAAAGTTTTGAATCTGGCGTCATTTTGTGTATCAGTTCATAAAGCATGTGCCATAGAATCTGTACATCGAGAATCTCTTCCCAACTATTTTGCAATCTATATGGCACAGCTGTCAATTCTTTGGTCATTAAATTAAACTGGTATATTTTTTTATAAACCACAATTATTATTTACCAATTGGGTCCTTAATGCAAGGCCGACAGACAGGGCCGACAGACAAGTTCCTTACTTTTTCCCCCTTCCACTTGCCTCTTCCATTTTTTTTTGCGGTAATGCTGCAATTAGTTGGTTATAATTTTAGGTAGAGCAGACATTTCCATATATTTTTGTTAGCTGCATGTGTGACATAACTCCACCAGTCCTATTTATGATATCATTTTCTATTATTTATTTATTATTTTATTTAACCTTTATTTAACTAGGCAAGTCTGTTAAGAACAAATTCTTATTTACAATGACGGCCTAGCGAAAGACAAAAGGCCTCCTGCGGGGATGGGGGCCTGGGATAAAAATAAAAATAAAGAAAATATAGGACAAAACACACATCACGACAAGAAAGACACCACAACAGTACATAAAGAGAGACCTAAGACAACAACATAGCATGGCAGCAACACATGACAACACAGCATGGTAGCAACACAATATGGCAGCAGCACAAAACATGGTACAAAAATGATTGGGCACAGACATAGGCACAAAGCGCAAGAAGGTAGAGACAACAAAACATCAGGCGAAGCAGCCACAACTGTCAGTAAGAGTGTCCATGATTGAGTCTTTGAATGAAGGGATGGAGATAAAACTGTCTAGTTTGAGTGTTTTTTGCAGCTCGTTCCAGTCGCTAGCTGCAGCGAACAATTACGATAGATTTAACCTTTGCCTGCAGCTTTGATATGTACTGAGAGAAGGACAGTGTATCGTCTAGCCATACTCCCAAGTACTTGTATGAGGTGACTACCTCAAGCTCTAAACCTTCAGAGGTGGTAATCACATCTGTGGGGAGAGGGGCATTCTTACCAAACCACATGATCATCATTTTAGAGGTGTTCAGAACAAGGTTAAGGGCAGAGAAAGCTTGTTGGACCCTAAGAAAGCTTTGTTGTAGAGCGGTTAACACAAAATCCGGGGAGGGGCCAGCTGCGTATAAGACTGTATCATCTGCATATAAAAAGATGAGAGAGCTTCCTAGTGCCTGAGGTATGTTGTTGATGTAAATTGAGAAGAGCGTGGGGCCTAGTATCGAGCCTTGGGTTACTCCCTTGGTGACAGGCAGTGGCTGAGACAGCAGATGTTCTGAATTTATACACTGCACTCTTTGAGAGAGATAGTTAGCAAACCAGGCCAAAGACCCCTCAGAGACACTAATACTCCTTAGCCGGCCCACAAGAATGGAATGGTCTACCCGGGCAGTCCTGGGCAACTTCAACACTTGATTGGTGTCACACTTTTGCCCCAGCCCCAGCTAACACACCTGACTCCAATAATCAACTAATCTTCAGTTAAAAATGCAATTAATTAAATCAGGTGTGTTTGCTAGGGATGGGGGGAAAAGTGTGACACCAATCAGGTGTTGGAGTTGCCCAGGCCTGGTCTACCGTATCAAAAAGCTTTGGCCAAGTCAAAATAGCAGCACAACAACATTGCTTAGAATCAAGGGCAATGGTGACATCATTTAGGACCATTAAGGTTGCAGTGACACATCCATAACCTGAGCGGAAACCAGATTTCATCCCAGAGTGAATACAATAGACATCAAGAAAGCCAGTCAGTTGATTATTGACAAGTTTTTCCAACACTTTTGATGAACAGGGCAAAATAGAAATAGGCTTATAACAGTTAGGATCAGCTTGATCTCCCCTTTTAAATAAAGGACACACCGTGGCTGCCTTCCAAGCAATGGGAACCTCCTCAGAGGGGAGAGATACATTAAAAAGGTCAGAAATGTACAAATATTGTACCTTTTTTAAAACATTTTATAATAAAATAAAATACTATATTTGAGTTTAACCACAATATTTGTTGCATTATTTGTTCTGGCTTTTCTGGTGGATTAAACTGAAATTGCAACCAACTTTCTATGGCTTGTTTAAAAAATAACAATATTTTGGAGATTTTTTCGTTTTCAAATAACCGAAAGTGAGAGGTTGTAATCTGAATAACGGGGAAAAGGACATTCTTGAACATTGGGTGAGACATTCTTACTAATTTAACCAGTTCAGATTTAAGTATACATTTTGTATAACTGACACCTTTAGTGAGAGGTCAATTTTTATTTATTAAATGATTTCTGCCCCCCAAATTCATATTAATTATATAAATAGGCCCATTTAATTTTGTCTGTCCTGCCATTCCAAATCAAATTGAATATTTCTTGCTTATATCATTTTAAAAACAGGTCACTAGATGTATGCAAAACCATAAGCAAATAGATAAACTGGGATATGACTAATCAGGGTGATTTTTCCACAAATAGACAGGTATTTTCCTTTCCATGGTAGCAAGATCTGTTTTTGCTAACTTTCTATAAATCCTGTTTAAGATATTGGTTCCCATTTGGGACTCTACCCTCCCACGTTCAGCTGGAACGGTGGCGCATGGAACGCAAAATATTCTTAGAAATATTTAACCTCCACACATTAACAAGTCCAATAGCTCAAATGAAAGATAAACACCTTGTTCATCTAGCCAGCAAGTCAGATTTCTAAAATGTTTTACGGCGAAAACATAGCACATATATATGTCAAACCACCACCAGACACAGCTCATTTGAATAGCCAAAACATGCAATCAACAAACGCAGGATAAAAAAATAAATCGTTCACTAACCTTTTGAAAATCTTCATCAGATGACAGTAATAGGACATGCTACACAGTACATTTTTTTTTTCAATAATATGCCATTTATATCCATAAATGTCCATTTACATTGAGCTCACGTTCAGAAATTACTCAAAAATGTCCGCAGGAAATCTAGGTAGCGCGGCAAGATAACGTAAATAGACATCATAAACTTTGACTAAATATACATGTCCTGCATATAGTTAGAAAGATACACTGCTTCTTTATGCAACCGCTTTGTTAGATTTATTTTTAACGTTACAGAAATCGCACACTATTCAATATGCTGAGACGGCGCTCAGATACAAGCTACATTTCTCCGTAATGTTGGAGTCAACAGAAACACAGATTTCATCATAAATATTCCCTTCTATGGTCTTCGTTCAGAATGTTCTGGAAGGTATTAGTTACTGCTAATAACATCAGCTGAAATGCACCCAAAATGTCCTCTGGTCCGGAAAAGTTGCGCATCAAAACTTCAAAATTACATATTATATGTCGACTAAACAGGTCAAACTAAGTGCAGAAGCAAGCTTTATGATGTTTTAAACACACAAAACAAACTTCAATTCAATCGGCCATCGTCTGTCCTTCTCTTGAGTGCTGGAACAAAGGAATGGCTGGGACCAATTCGTGCCACAACGCACAACCTATTTTCTCGTGGCACGCACTAATTTCACTCCCATAGGGCCAATTCTCGCGGGATTTGAACAATTTAAAGCTCTACTGAATGAGGACATCTAGTGGAAGACATAGAAAGTCTCCCCAGAATCATAACTGGTTGGGAAGGGTGGGGGCGATGACGTCAAAGTTGCTCCAACTTTCATGACCACAAAAACTAGTTTGGAAGAATGCCTGCCCTGTGAGTTCTGCTATACTTACAGACATAATTCCAACGGTTTTAGAAGCTTTAGAGTGTTTTCTATCCAATAATAATTATTATATGCATATATTACCAATTTTTGACAGATTTGTTTTCAGTTTACTAGGGGTACCCAATCTCTCCAAAGGGGGCATATGTCTGCCATATCCTTAACAGGTTCTATAAAAATGTATTGGAGTGAAATTTCTTTCAGGATATGTAGACCGAGTTAGTCCACATCCCCGTCAGACCATTTCATTGGTATACTACATGGTAATGTAAAAGTTACATTTTTTTATGTGATCCAATACATAATATACATAGTACATAATTTGGTTTTAATCCAAAGATGTTATACAAAGTATATAGATCATCTATGAGGCTGTGGAGGGATTCTAATTGTGGATTTAAAAGAACATGAATCCATCAGCGTACAATGACACCTTTGTTTTTAAGCCCTGGATTTTTAACCCGTTAATATTATTGTTGGATCTGATTTTACCAGCTAACATTTCGATGGCAATAATAAATAGATATGCTGATAGTGGACAACCTTGTTTTACTCCTCTAGAGAGTTTAAAACTTTCTGAGAAGTAGCCATTATTTACTATTTTACATATAGGGTTACTATACATTACGTTAATCCATTTTATAAGAGATTCTCAAAAATGTTAATATTCCATATATTAACTCTAGTCGTACTTTATCAAAGGCCTTTTAAAAGTCAGCTATGAATGCCAGGCCTGGTTTCCCACATACTTCATAGTTTTCTATTGTTTCCAGTACGTGTCTTAAGGTTATCTCCAATGTATCATCTATGTCAAAAACCTGTCTGATTAGGATGAATAATATCCGACAATACCTTTTCAATTCTATGCACTAAGCATTTTGCTTGAAATTTTATATCACAACACTGAAGTGTCAGAGGCCTCCAAATTCTTTTTTTTTAACCTTGTCATACGTAATTTACCTCAGCAAGAATGGCAGTAGTGACAGGAAACGCACGGAAGCAAGCACGCACATACGTGCACGCACATGCACTATAGCACACACTCACACTTGTGATCAGCCAGCAGGAAGAGCTTTTGTCCTTGGGCTGGGAGGGCACCTGGCTCCTCTCCCGTCCTTGTGATCTCTCCATTCCTTCCCTCTCGTGCATTCTATCCCTGCTCTATCCCTCTTTTCCTCTTTCCCCTCTCTTCTCCTCGGATCCCTTCATCCCCCATCCCTCTCTCCTCCGCCCAAGGCAATGCCGTCCTGCAGGCTTTGATCAGAGGGCCAGGGAGGAGAGAGGAACTGGGTCAAAAAGTTGTGCTGGAGACTGCAGGAGAACAAGGCTGGAATATCGAGTAGGTGAGACCGAGAGAGAGAGATCGAGAGAGAGAAGGGAGGGAGATAGAGTGAGCGGGTAAAATGGGGGTAATCTAGAGAGTGGAGAGAGAGAGGGAGAGGATGAGTGGGAGATGGGGAGATATGTATAGAGAGAGGGAGGGAGAGAGAGGGGGAGACAAGGGAAGAGGATACCTGAACTGAGGGAGTACAGAGAAGATAAAAAGAGAATGAAAGGAAGCAACAGGAGGGGATAGAGGAGAAGGACGTGGGAAAGGAGAAGTGTCTTAATTTAGTAAAAAGAAAAAAGACGACAAGGCGTTTTATCTTGGATGTGACGCTCAGCATGTAAGCTTTTACTACACCACACTGTAGAGGACAGAGCTTGTGTGTTGCCCTGTGTGTGTGTGTGTGTGTGTGTCTGGCCATGTGTGTGTGAGTGTCTGGCCCTGTGTGTCTGTGTGTGTGTCTGGCCCTGTGTGTGTGTGTCTGGCCCTGTGTGTGTGTGTCTGGCCCTGTGTGTGTGTGTGTGTGGCACTGTGTGTGTGTCTGTGTGTCTGGCCCTGTGTGTGTGTGTGTGTGTGTGTGTGTGTCTGGACCTGTGTGTGTGTCTGTGTGTCTGGCCCTGTGTGTGTGTCTGGACCTGTGTGTGTGTCTGTGTGTCTGGCCCTGTGTGTGTGTGTGTCTGGCCCTGTGTGTGTGTCTGTGTGTGTGTGTGTGTGTGTGTGTGTGTGTGTGTGGGGGGGGGTCTGGCTCTGTGTGTGTGTCTGTGTGTCTGGCCCTGTGTGTGTGTGTGTGTTTTTGGCACTGTGTGTGTGTGTGTTTCTGGCCCTGTGTGTGTGTGCCTGGCCCTGTGTGTGTGTGTCTGGCCCTGTGTGTGTGTGTGTCCGGCCCTGTGTGTGTGTGCCTGGCCCTGTGTGTGTGTGTCTGGCCCTGTGTGTGTGTGTGTGTGTGTGTGTCTGGACCTGTGTGTGTGTCTGTGTGTCTGGCCCTGTGTGTGTGTGTGTGTGTCTGGCCCTGCGTGTGTGTGTGTCTGGACCTGTGTGTGTGTCTGTGTGTCTGGCCCTGTGTGTGTGTGTGTGTGTGTGTGTGTGTGTGTGTGTGTGTGTGTGTGTGTGTGTGTGTGTGTGTGTCTGGCCCTGTGTGTGTGTCTGTGTGTCTGGCCCTGTGTGTGTGTGTGTGTGTGTGTGTGTGTGTGTGTGTGTCTGGCTCTGTGTGTGTGTGTGTGTCTGGCTCTGTGTGTGTGTGTGTGTCTGGCTCTGTGTGTGTGTCTGTGTGTCTGGCCCTGTGTGTGTGTGTGTGTGTGTTTCTGGCCCTGTGTGTGTGTGCCTGGCCCTGTGTGTGTGTGTCTGGCCCTGTGTGTGTGTGTGTCTGGCCCTGTGTGTGTGTGCCTGGCCCTGTGTGTGTGTGTCTGGCCCTGTGTGTGTGTGTGTGTGTGTGTGTGTCTGTGTCTGGACTGGTGTGTGTGTGCCTGGCTCCGTGTGTGTGTGTGTGTCTGGCCCTGTGTGTGTGTGTCTAGCCCTGTGTGTTTGTGCCTGGCCCTGTGTGTGTGTGTGTGTGTGTGTGTGTGTGTGTGTGTGTGTGTGTGTGTGTGTGTGTGTGTGTCTGGCCCTGTGTGTGGGTGTGTATGGCCTTGTGTGTGTGTGTGTGTGTCTGGCCCTGAGTGTGTGTTTGTGTGTGTGTGTGTGTGTGTGTCTGGCCCTGTGTGTGTGTGTGTGTGTGTGTGTGTGTCTGGCCCTGTGTGTGGGTGTCTATGGCCTTGTGTGTGTGTGTGTGTCTGGCCCTGAGTGTGTGTTTGTGTGTGTGTGTGTGTGTGTCTGGCCCTGTGTGTGTGTGTGTGTGTGTGTGTGTCTGGCCCTGTGTGTGGGTGTCTATGGCCTTGTGTGTGTCTGTGTGTCTGGCCCTGTGTGTGTGTGTGTGTGTGTGTGTGTGCGTGTGTGTGTGTGTGTGTCTGGCCCTGTGTGTGTGTCTGTGTGTCTGGCCCTGTGTGTGTGTGTGTGTGTGTGTGTGTGTGTGTGTGTGTGTGTGTGTGTGTGTGTGTGTGTGTGTGTGTGTGTCTGGCTCTGTGTGTGTGTGTGTGTGTGTCTGGCTCTGTGTGTGTGTGTGTGTGTCTGGCTCTGTGTGTGTGTCTGTGTGTCTGGCCCTGTGTGTGTGTGTGTGTTTCTGGCCCTGTGTGTGTGTGCCTGGCCCTGTGTGTGTGTGTCTGGCCCTGTGTGTGTGTGTGTCTGGCCCTGTGTGTGTGTGCCTGGCCCTGTGTGTGTGTGTCTGGCCCTGTGTGTGTGTGTGTGTGTGTGTGTCTGTGTCTGGACTGGTGTGTGTGTGCCTGGCTCCGTGTGTGTGTGTGTGTCTGGCCCTGTGTGTGTGTGTCTAGCCCTGTGTGTTTGTGCCTGGCCCTGTGTGTGTGTGTGTGTGTGTGTGTGTGTGTCTGGCCCTGTGTGTGGGTGTGTATGGCCTTGTGTGTGTGTGTGTGTGTCTGGCCCTGAGTGTGTGTGTGTGTGTGTGTGTGTGTGTGTCTGGCCCTGTGTGTGTGTGTGTGTGTGTGTGTGTGTGTGTCTGGCCCTGTGTGTGGGTGTCTATGGCCTTGTGTGTGTGTGTGTGTCTGGCCCTGAGTGTGTGTTTGTGTGTGTGTGTGTGTGTGTGTGTGTGTGTCTGACCCTGTGTGTGTGTGTATCTGGCCCTGTGTGTGTGTGCCTGGCCCTGTGTGTGTGTGTGTCTGTCCCTGTGTGTGTGTGTCTATGTCTGACCATTGGTGTGTGCACGGCTCTGTGTGTGTGTGTGTCTGTGTATGTGTGTTTGGCCCTGTGTGTGTGTCTGGCCCTGTGTGTGTGTGTGTGTGTGTGTGTGTGTGTGTGTCCCTGTGTGTGTGTGTGCCTGGCCCTGTGTGTGTGTGCCTGGCCCTGTGTGTGTGCCTGGCCCTGTGTGTGTGTGTCTGGCCCTGTGTGTGTATGAGTGTTTGGCCCTGTGTGTGTGTGTGTCTGGCCCTGTGTGTCTGTGTGTCTGGCCCTGTGTGTGTGTGTGTGTGTGTGTGTGTGTGTGTGTGTGTGTGTGTGTGTGTGTGTGTGTGTGTGTGTGTGTGTGTGTGTGTGTGTGTGTGTGTGTGCCTGGCCCTGTGTGTGTGTGCCTGGCCCTGTGTGTGTGTGCCTGGCCCTGTGTGTGTGTGTGTTTGGCCCTATGTGTGTGTGCCTGGTCCCGTGTGTGTGTGTCTTGCCCTGTGTGTCTGTGTATGTGCCTGGCCCTGTGTGTGTGTGTGTCTGGCCCTGTGTGTGTGTATGTGTGTGTGTGTCTGGCCTTATGTGTGTGTGTGTGTGTCTGGCCCTGTGTGTGTGTGTCTGGCCCTGTGTGTGTGTGTGTGTGTGTGTGTGTGTGTGTGTGTGTGTGTCTGGCCCTGTGTGTGTGTGTCTGGCCCTGTGTGTGTGTGTGTGTGTGTGTGTGTGTGTGTGTGTGTCTGGCCCTGTGTGTGTGTGTGTGTGTGTGCTTGGCCCTGTGTGTGTGTGTGTGTGTCTGTGTGTCTGGCCCTGTGTGTGTGTGTGTGTGTGCCTGGCCCTGTGTGTGTGTGTCTTGCCCTGTTTGTCTGTGTGTGTTTGTGTGCCTGGCCCTGTGTGTGTGTGTCTGGCCCTGTCTGTGTGTGTGTGTCTGGCCCTGTGTGTGTGTGTGTGTGCTTGGTCCTGTGTGTGTGTGTGTGTGTGTGTGTGTGCCTGGCCCTGTGTGTGTGTGCCTGGCCCTGTGTGTGTGTGTGTCTTGCCCTGTGTGTCTGTGTGTGTTTGTGTGCCTAGCCCTGTGTGTGTGTGTCTGGCCCTGTCTGTGTGTGTGTGTCTGGCCCTGTCTGTGTGTGTGTGTCTGGCCCTGTGTGTGTATGTGTGTTTGGCCCTGCGTGTGTGTCTGACCCTGTGTGTGTGTGTGTTTGTGTGTGTGTGTGTGTGTGTGTGTGTGCCTGGCCCTGTATGTGTTTGTCTTGCCCTGTGTGTCTGTGTGTGTGTGTGTGTGTGTGTGTGTGTCTGGCCCTGTGTGTGTGTATGTGTGTGTGTGTGTCTGGCCCTATGTGTGTGTGTGTGTGTGTGTGTGTGTGTGTGTGTCTGGCCCTGTGTGTGTGTGTCTGGCCCTGTGTGTGTGTGTGTGTGTGTGTGTGTGTGTCTGGCCCTGTGTGTGTGTGTGTCTGGCCCTGTGTGTGTGTGTGTGTCTGGCCCTGTGTGTGTGTGTGTGTGTGTGTGTGTGTGTGTGTGTGTGTGTGTGTGTGTGTGTGTGTGTGTGTGTGTGTGTGTGTGTGTGTGTGTGTGTGTCTGTGTGTCTGGCCCTGTGTGTGTGTCTGTGTGTCTGGCCCTGTGTGTGTGTCTGTGTGTCTGGCCCTGTGTGTGTGTCTGTGTGCCTGGCCCTGTGTGTGTGTGCCTGGCCCTGTGTGTGTGTGCCTGGCCCTGTGTGTGTGTGTCTTGCCCTGCGTGTCTGTGTGTGTTTGTGTGCCTGGCCCTGTGTGTGTGTGTGTGTGTGTGTCTGGCCCTGTGTGTGGGTGTCTGGCCCTGTGTGTGTGTGTGTGTGTGTGTGTGTGTGTGTGTGTGTGTGTGTGTGTGTGTGTCTGGCCCTTGTGTTTGACTTGGCTCTGTGTTTTTAGCTCATTAAGATGCATGGATTGTTCATATTCAGATCAATGGATTAATATGGGTCTGGTGTTTCTGCTCTCATTGTGTCGTCAGCTCACCTGGGACTGGGGAGGGCAAAGGGGCTGAGGGGCGAGGCAGAGGTGGAGGAAGGGGATATGGGGGAGGGCAGATTGGGGAGAGCAGGAGAGGAAGGGGTAGAAAGGGGTAAAAGGAAAGGGTGGGCTGCGGCGCGATCTGGCCAAGGAGGCTTTTGGGGCTGGGGCAGTGGGGTGAGAGGGTTGAGGGATTTTAAAGGGAGGAGGGAACCAGAAGTGTTTGGTTCTGGAGTAATTGGACCAAGGGGATGTTAACCATATGCTAATACACTCACACATATGCACAATCATACACAGGCATGCACACATACACTAGTGCATACGGTACACACATGCAGACGCACACACATACACACACATACATATCCAGGCGCATGCAAGCCACTCAGGCTTGCACAAAAGAGGACAGCAAATGAAAGTGGTAATTACTTTTTAAGACTAGAGAATTGAAGGATTGTATGGCGGGGAGCAATGGGTCACTGTTGAATGGAGAGCAGGAGATCAACGAGACAGTGGGCGAGACTGATACACATCTCAATGAAACGTAGAGCGTTTCCACAAAGGGAAAAATAGCGGTTTAATGGTTACATGTCCTCTAAGAATATCTTCTGAACGATTTGGAATATAATCTGCTTCATGGAAATGATCTTCAATGTTCCCTCATGCATATTGCATACAGGAAGCGTATTGTTATTTTGCTATATGCCACCTGGTGCAATGTATTTTATAGTGCTCTTGCAGTCATTAATGCCATCGTTGTATTTTATGGTTGTGTTTTATAGTCACGGCGGATTACATCGCATCTGTTTGGGTTTTTTTTTTGGCACTGGGAACCTAAGTAAACAGATTTGAGGAATGTAATGCTTCACGTTAAGGTTCTGCACTTCTTGTTCTTCAAAAATAATGACACATTTGTATTATTAGTCAAATATGATATTTCTCAAGACTTCGTTGGAGCAGTTTAAAAAAAAAAAATATTTCCCCAGAATATGTTTGGAGGGTGCTGGGCAGAGCCATGTGAGGTCAGAGGGGCGGGTCTCTCTCAGCATCCAATAGGGTCACACACCTCAATGTCAGTGATCATTCGGGCAGAGACGGAAGAGGAAGCAAGACATCCCACTCCCCAAAAATGTTCTGGTTCATATACAGTCAATGAACTAATAAGCATACCAGACCCAACTGCTAATGCATTGGTGCCTAGGGGAGAGCCACCCCGTTAAGCTGATCGGAACAAAAAAAATTCTCCCAATGGTAAACGGAGTGTGACGTCTTCATTTATTCAACCATTTTTGATATTTGTCATTGAAGTCTGAATGACACTGACTCCTGGCGGTGCCCTGAGGCAATGTTGATACTTCTGCTCATGAGGGTTCCTAAGGGGATATTTTTAAGACACAAGGGGGTTCCTGGTTTTGATATGGGAGTGCCTGGCAACCCTGTACACACCTGTATTCTGAACCCTGTGGATGATTTATTATATATGGAGACAGACACCCGTCCCCATGAGTCACTCCTTCAAGGGCGTCGCAGGAAGGCTTGGAGGGCAAAATCACCCACTCTGTCTCTCCGTCTCACAGCAGATCTCTTCTGAAACAGACAGAAGAGAGGAGTAGACACACACAAACACAACCCCCAAAAGGCCCTTCTCTCGCTTTGGGCTTCTTCTTTTGAGTGGGGGAACTTTTTACTCCTGTGCTCAGTGTTGTTTTTGTTCTAGTGGCTGGGCTGTCAGCTGTTTAAACTGCTGAGGGGTGGGGGGTCCACTGGGGGTCTTTGAGGAATTCACTGGCCTCCCTCTCTCTCTCTCTCTCTCTCTCTCTTTCTCTCTCTTTCTCTCTCTCAGTTGTGGCTGCCTTCACAACCAGTGAAACCGAAACACTGAATGCGTCTTCATTTGCCTGAACTTTTCACACGCCTCTCTTTTTGTTGCTACGAGTCAGCTCGTTTACGTCGCACGCCCCGGGTACCAAAGCAGCACTTTTCTTCTCCCTTCTGTGCCTCTCCTTCGCACAATGTTAAGCCCATTTTAGCTTGACATAATCTGAAATGGTACTTATCTCATTTTATGTCCACCTCAATGCATTAACTTCAGCTATTTCCCTTTCATGGAGCTGTTTTTCTTTTTTTGGTGAGTGCAGTGAGAAAGAGAGAGAGAGAGAGAGAGAGAGAGAGAGAGAGAGAGGGGGGGAGAGGAAGGGAGGGAAAGGGGGAGGGAGGGAGGGAGGGAGAGAGAGAGAGGGGGGGGAGAGGAAGGGAGGGAAAGGGGGAGGGAGGGAGGGGGAGGGAGGGAGGGAGAGAGAGAGAGAGAGAGAGAGGGGGGGGGAGAGGGAGGGAGGGAGGGAGGGAGGGAGGGAGGGAGAGATTTGAAACCCAGACCACGGAGTAGACAGCCTATCAGTATTCAGTGGAGAAAGTGAGTGATGGAGAGAGAGAGACGGAGAGAAAAAAAGAGGGGGGGTGATGTATCAATATTCTGAGTAGTGTTTGAGGGCAAAGGGAACGAACAGAGGGGGGGGGGGCGAGGATGGAGGAAGGGAGGGAGGTTGGCTGGAGAGAGTACTTGAGTGAGTGTCTGAATGTGATTATTTGCTCATGTATGCACATGCTTGTGTGTGTGTGTGTGTGTGTGTGTGTGTGTGTGTGTGTGTAAATGCTTGTTCATGTGCACACTGCGTGAATGTTTTGCAGATCCTCACTTGTGGACTCGTTTGTTGGATAGACTGTGCATAAGACTAAGGAAACAGTTTACAATGTGTTTGTATGTGATGGAATCTCCCATTTGTTTCAGTTACACATACCCTCCCTCCCTTCCTTCTTTCCCTCTCTCCCTCCCTTTTTCTCTCTTTCTCTTTCTCTCTCTCGCTATCTCTTCCTCTTTCACTTGTCTTTTACTCTCCCTGCTAATCAGCATTTGAAAGGCAGCTTTGACAGTGAGAAAGAACGTGAGAGGCAGCAGGAGGAGGGGTGTACGAGAGCAAGAGACACAGTGAGTGACTGAGAGAGAGAGCGAGCAGGGGAGAGAGAGAGAGACCGAGGCAAGGGCTGTACAAGCATGCCTTTTATATTTACTAGCGACTGAGGGGAAGAGAGAGAGAGTGAGAGAGAGGGTGAAGAGAGAGACAACCGATGTGCACAGCTTTCCCAAGAGGAAATTAAAAGAAAGAAGCTCAGCGAAAAGAGTGAGAGAGAGAGAAGGGGAGGGAGAGGAGGAGGAGGAGAGAGAGAGAGAGAGAGAGAGAGAGAGAGAGAGAGGGAGCATGCAGGCGAGAGGGAGAGAGAGAGAGAGCGAGAGAGAGAGAGAGAGAGAGAGAGAATCTCACGCTGGCTGTCTCCTAATCCTAGTCCATCTCTAAGAGGGAGCAGAGGGTTAGTGAAGTGATCCAGAGCCAGCATAGCGTCTCTTCTCCACCAGCTAGCACCACTTGCGTGCTCATACACACACTCTCACACACACACACACACTTGCAACGGGATTCTGCGGTGGGTCCGCCTGCCTGCCTGCCTGCCTGCCTGCCTGCGTGTCCAGGTCTATTGTGAGCGTGAGGGGATTGTTGTGCCTCCAGTCGGTCCAGCCAGCCAGCCAGCACAGCCCCAGTGCGTTTGGGAGCAGGGGTCCCCAGCTGGGCCGTTTTGGGGGGCACAGGAGTCTAAAGAAGAGGAGGAGGAAGGAAAGAGGAGGAAGAGGAGAGAGTAAGTGCACTCAACGCTGGAAAGGAGTCAACGCTGGAAATGCCCATCAGGTTAGGCCATCCTGGAACAACTTCTGGTCAGTGTACACACACACACACACACACACGTACGTACACGCACATTCACACACACAAACACACTTCCACTGTTTGATAAGTTGATGTGATGTTGTAGAAATACTGTCAACTGGTCGACATTCCAACAGTCGTGTGAGTGTTATGTGGCCGGACGGTTATGTCAGTTTGCGAGTGTCCTAAAGATGTCACGTGTACTTTTAGAATGAAAAAGTTACTAGTTTCGGAGAGTTTCAGGGGAAGTCCCACTTTCTTTGTGTCACCTACTCTCTTCGATTCTTAGCAAAGTTTGGAAGGTGTCATACGTACGGACACGTTATGGTTTTCTGCTCTTAACAAAAAGGGTCTGAGTCGTAACATGTCATGTAGTGTTAAATATTCATCTTTGGACCAGATGAAGAGTGTCTGTGGCGATATCAGTGTGTCATCAGTTCACTTTAAATGGAGAGGAAAGCCATATAGTCGAATGGATATGTGACATTTTCGGGTAATGGTGAAGGAAAACACATTGGAAATAAATGTACATGTGTAAATATCTGCTTTTGTTTTTTTTTTGTCTGTTCGGGACTGGATGGTATTGTCTGTGTATTTACCGTAACTCTCTAAAATAAACTGGATAAAAGTTGCTGGCTCAACAAGGCATAAGCGAAGTACTTGCTTCCTAAGTTGTTGACTTTCTGCCAGCGCACCGAAAGGTCAACATGTATTACTATTGTTATCATTAAGACATCGTTTAAAAATATATATATATATATATATATATATATATATATATATATATATATATATATATATATATATATATATATATATATAAACGAGGTCATGTTCTTCAGCCGTGAAAAGCATAATTTCCATGACATTTCCTGTCTTCTGTGCCTCGTTCAGAATAAGAAGTATTAGTAGGTTGCTGTGAAGGAACGAGAGAAAAGCCCAGTTGGCTGGATGGATGATTGTAGTTCTTTAGGGCACGAACAGCAGGTGGCCCTAATTGACTGTAACAAAATGCCTGTGTAATCTGGTGCCTAATGGCAAAATAGTACATATATCGCCAATGCTGTTCTATAATCACACCATACAAAAGAACAGGGATCATAAGGTATTTTATGGTCGACTACGCGTGTCATTTGTCTAAGGCGCTGCTAGCCGTGTGTTTGTAGAGGCACAGCACAACTACATAAAAAGGAGGCGGGGAAGGGTGACTTAGGGAAGACAGAGTGGTGCATTAACAAACAAATGTGCGCGTGTGTGTGTGTGTGTGTGTGCGCAATAATGTGTTTGTTTATGTCCGTGTGGGTGTGTTTGTTTGTGTGTGTGTGTGTGTGTGTGTGTGTGTGCGCAAACAACACGGGGACCAGTGTTTTTACCCAGGTGTGTATGTCCCTGGTCTGCCTTCGTGGAGTGTGCTGTTTGTTGACAGCAATTGACTGTTTCTGTGCGAGAGTGCTGTGAGGTATAGCAGCACCATCACCATCCGCAGGGCTCCACCTGCTCAGTCACCGCAGGTGCAAGGAGAAATCACTCCACCCAGTGTCGCATAACCCCTCCATAGACCACAATAAGACTGTTGATCTGAGAAGATGTTTTCGGGCTGTGGTGGTTGTGTCCTTATCGATAAAAAAAACAAAAAAACATGGGGATCGAAAAAGACGTTATTGGCAACACAGGCGGAAGGCGGTTTCAACATCGTCACTCGTTCCTGTAGGCTCTGAAAGGAGAAGACGCGGATTGTCTCGATCAATCAGTAATAGCTCATGAAAGTCCTTGTTGACCGTGTTCAAACCAGCACTTGTCTTCTTTGATTTTTTATCTCCGTCTGTTTGGGTGATTTGACATTCTTCACCCTGTCCTCTTCTGCACCAGAGAAAATATATATATTTTTAATTTTACCTTTATTTAACTAGGCAAGTCAGTTAAGAACAAATTCTTATTTTCAATGACGGCCTAGGAACAGTGGGTTAACTGCCTGTTCAGGGGCAGAACGACAGATTTGTACCTTGTCAGCTCTGGGATTTGAACTTGCAACCTTCCGGTTACTAGTCCAACGCTCTAACCACTAGGCTACCCTGCCGGAGTTGAGCTCCACAAAACGACTTGAAATGTTTTCATAATACGGTGAAGGGATCATCCTTGGCAACCGGGCCGTGATATATTTGGCTCTGTTGAATAACGTGTCAACGAACTAACCTCCAACAGTTATTGCAGTGAAAGGGGTCTGAGAGGCTACAGTCACATGGAGGGAGCGAGAGGGTCGGATATTATAGACCTGACAGGTTGACACAGGGATGGCGTTGGCAGTCGTGGATGGGGAAAGACGTGGTTGAAGACTCTCGGGTGGTCATCGACATGCTCTTTTCTGAAGACTTTCTTTAGCGTCGGGAATGAGGAAGACATGTAGACAGGTTCTGGTTTGTTTGACTGTTGACTCACCGTCAAAGAGGATAGATAGACACACACACAGAGGTGTCTGACTGTTGACACACACACACACACACACACACACACACACACACACACACAGAGCGAGCGAGCGAGCGGGAGAAGTGTGTGTGCTGCGTTGACAGACAGTGTCTGCGTCGGTGACAGAGGGTGTCAGCTCAGTGTCAGTGAGATGCGTTTAGTGTCACACTCTGCTGACCTGATCTCCGGTCAGTCTGTCCACTCTGTCCCGCTGTGGCTCCTTACATAGCCCCTGCTGTCATTCACACACTGCCTTGCAGGGAGCCAGCGGCCCGTATATTTACCCACACACACGGACGTGCACACACACACACACACACACACACACATACATACACGCACACAGCGGACGGACGCGTGCACACACGCACATACACAAGCACGGATACAGACACGCATACATACACACAGGCGCATACACACACACGGACAGACACATGTATACAGGTAATTGTCATAGTCATATATTCCCTTGAGGAAATGGGGGATATAAAGTTTATTGAAAGCAGGTGCTTCCACACGTGTGGTTCCTGAGTTAGTTAAGCAATTAACATCCCATCATGCTTAGGGTCGTGTACAAAAAATGTAGGGCAGGCCATTATTTTGGCCGTTATTCTGGCTACCATGGCTATGCTCCCATAGCATGACAATGCCCCCCATCCACAGGGCACGAGTGGTCACTGAACGGTTGGATGAGCATGAAAACGATGTTAACCATATGCCATGGCCGTCTCAGTCACCAGATCTCAACCCTATTGAACACTTGTGGGAGATTCCGGCGCGGCGCCTGAGACAGCGTTTTCCACCACCATCCACAAAACACCAAATTATTGCACATCCCGTGGTGGAGTTCCATATGCTTGTAAAATCGATGCCAAGGCACATTGAAGCTGTTCTGGTAGCTCATCACGGCCCAACGCCCTATTAAGACACTCTATGTTGGTGTTTCCTGTATTTTGGTAGTTTCCTGTACCCTGTACATACAAAAAATGTCACAACTAGCCTGATGGAAACAGCAAATTTGTCGGTAAATTTGTCCAAATGTCGATAAAGCGACATTCCCTAGACAAGGTGGGGTCTTTTTGTGTCTGTAAAAGGAATCATGCGAGAAATGGCAGCGGAAATGTATTGATGTGCAAATATGGATAGAATTACCATCATATTGCAGTAATGATATCTTGTGTGGTCCTCCCAGGCTCCCACTAGGAAGTGGGAAAGCTGCAGTTGATTACACTACAGATACAATAAGTTACGATGAACTTCGCAGGGTGGTAATAAATATCAAGGGTTTTATTCCGGTGACATGATGATCGATGCTTGGCTGCCGTTTGACCCCAAAATATATCATCTTTTGTCCGTAATAATCTCATCATGTAGGCTATACTTGCACTGTATCTGTGAGCCGTTGGCTAGAGCGCACGTCCCTAGACCAGAATGGGCACATCCGCTGTACCATATAACACCATTTTGTTTGTGACACAACCATCAGTAGAGTTGAAAATGCGATGGAAACCCAAATAACTTTTTTACATTTTTTTTTATTCGGTACATGTTATTTTCAAGTGCAGTTTTGTCATCACCCACAGCCTTCAATCCGCAACAAGTCAATTTGATCTAAATACCTCTCTGGTGGGAAAATGCGCATCACGCAACCCAGAGAAAAAAAGACCATCGTTTGGGGGGATTTTCACTAAATGGAATCCCGTAGAATAGTTCTTTGGAGGAAGGATCGTTGACACATACTGTTCATTTTGACATGTATCTAAAAGCATATTTGAGAGGTAGTTGATCCAAAGTTGACATTGCCTTTCGCCAGGCCTCCTTTAATTAACGGCCCGTAGCGTTGCATCTGTAGGTACCACAAAGCAGCATTGGTGTAATATGAAGCTTTTACAGCTTGCTCTGTGATATGAGTAGTGTTTCGATTTCAACCACTTTCTCTTAACATTAATTTTTGAATATTTAAAGACATAAACATAACGTCAACAAATGTTTTTTTTTATGTACTGTTGAACCTAATACTCTACGGGCATATCAGAGTCCCATAGTGGGATCTCTGCTGTTTCGTAAATTCACTCTGGCTATCTATTCTGATTTCAGAGCACTCTCGTCTGAGTGTACCAGAGAGCAGAATAACTGATATGACCGGTGTCAGTAAATGTAGGCAAATAAAAACATAATAAAATTGTTGCCAGTAACACAGTTAGTCACCAACGCTCGTGACAACATGAAAACAGCCTCACCACCTCTGCTAGGGCGAGTAAAACGGTCAGAGTGAGGTGTTTGAGTCTGGAAGTAGCTAGTAAAGCTAGCCAACTTTAGCCAGTTAGCTTGGGTGCTTTCGGATCAACCCCTACTCCTCGGGCCAGAGCGTCCAGTGTGTGCTCTGAAGGCTTCGAAAGCGAAAAGCTCTTCATTTACAAACGGACAATCTGACAAAGCTCCGAATTTAGGAACGCCCAGAGCGCACTCTGAGTGCACTCTGGCACTCCAGAGGGAATTTACGAACACACCCTACTTAAGCATTACCAACAGAGGGAATGTGAAAATGGATTCAACATGTTCGCGGTGACTTGCAGGATGTGCAATGATACAAGTAAAAGGAGGGCTGCGATTGGTTACCAACGATACCAATTTCTCTGTATAAAATGGGCCATAACTGTAAAACTAGTAGAGATCGCACTCTGTAAATTTGATATGCCTGTAGAATATATTATTTTCAGCAATATATTGAAAAATGTTCATGTTTATATTTTTATACATTCATAAATGTATGCAAAAAAATGCTTATTGAAATCAAAATACTTCTCCTATTACAGAGCGGTAAAGCTTCATATGATACCAATGTTTACTTTGTAGCACCTACAGATGAAGCATTATGGAGTCTTAAACGAGGCCTGGGAAATGCCAAAATGTCATAAACTTTGATCAATTATTTTTCAATTCTGATTTTAGATACAAATTTCTCAAATGTATAAACAATCCTTCCTCCAAAGGACCGTTCTATGGATTACATTCTCTAAAACGACATTGGAGGTGGCTTATGGTAGAGAAATTAACATTCAATTCTCTGGCAACAGCTCTGGTTGACATTCCTTCAGTCAGCATGTCATTTGCACACACTCTCAAAGCGTGAGACATCTGGTGGCATCGTGTGACAAAACGGCGCATTTTAGAGTGGCCTTTTATTGTCCCCAGCATTAGGTGCACCTGCGTAATGATTCTGCTGTTTAATCAGCTCCTTGATATGCCACACCTGTCAGGTGGACGGATTATCTCGGCAAAGGAGAAATGCTCACTAACAGGGATGTAAACAAATTTGTCCACAACATTTTAGAGGAATAAGCTTTTCGTGCGAATGGAACATTTCTGGTATCTTTTATTTCAGCTCATGAAACATGGGACCAACACTTTACATGTTGCGTTCACATTTTTGTTCAGTATAAATGCACTGAGGATATTCAAACACACACTCTTTAAAACATTGTACCGTACATAAAAGGACAAGGATAGAGTATACACACACTCAAGAAATTACGTGAATATTCTCGCTCGCTCTTACATACTGCCCCCACAAAAACACAGACCAGTACACCTGCCAAGAAAGAACAGACACTGTAAATAGACATGCATGTACTTAACCAAATACAGGGCAGGTACACTGAAATCCGTTATGCACTGGACACAGCTACACAACTTATACAACCCTTATAAGCCACTGATACTGGACTGAACTCTCTGACCTTTGTATACATGTATTTCTATTTGAATGTACAGTATGTATATGTTAATGTGTCTGCACTTGCGCGTGTGTGTGTGTGTGTGTGTGTGTGTGACCCTGTGTGCTGGTGATGCACAGGTCAGCTTGTTGGTTCACCCGCACCCACCCGCGTGTGCGAATAACCCATCCACGACCACCCGACTATACATGATAAAGTGAAAATCTGAAACCCGCAAATATAGAAAATGTGCTGAACAGTTCCCATTCACTTTCCCTGCCCAAGTTCCCAAAAGCATTTGGCGATTGGGGTGTATCTGGTGGGCGCATGCAGTTAGGTTCTAAACATACTTATGCACGAATGCCAGATAAAAAAATAATGAATGAAAAACTTCATTGTAGCCTATAGATATGAATTGCACAACAATTGTACATTTAAGGATTTTTTTTAATGCATTATTTTCTCTTTATTCAAACCGCTCGCCACCTACCCGCCCTTCACCCACACAATATTCCATGACTCTAAACCCGCGTATATAACTGCGGGGTTATGAGTCACCCCCGCGCGTTACACTGTGTGCTGGGCTATGGCATGTGGTTATTTAGAGGTCAGTGGTGATGTTCTCCCTGCCCGAGGGAAGTGGATTTAGTGTCTCTCTTCTAAAACTGTTCCCAGATAACAATGCGTAGGTACAGCATCATTATGCATCTCTCGCTCTATCTCCCCAAGTCCTTTCTCTTTTCCTTTCGGACAGTTTAGGAGATCTTTGTTGATTTTCTCCCAGTTCTGACTCACAAGTTCCACTTCAACTTGATATCGCACCTTTCGTTACGTTCATAAAGCCTTGACCTATTCTTCTATATATCTATGCTGCTTAGGCTGCTCTCTGATATTCATCTCCCGGCCGTCAGGGCTACTTTCATGTACGGCTGTTAAAGTGGGTCCGCGGCGTGTTGACAGTGTTCCCATACAGTATTACCATGCTATCTCAGCGCTCCAGCCCCACGGTGGATCATCATCGTGGAAAAGCATGGATTTTTCTGTTGCGGCGTGTCCGTGAGGACTAGGACATCAAAGACAGCCTACTGAGGCCCCTATGAAATGAGCGAGGAGGAGGGAGAGAGCTATCGATTAGCAGACGTGAACACTAGCGTACCTCCCTCTCTTCCTTTTTTCCTCTCTCTCCACCCCTCTCTCTATCTCTCCCGTCTCTCGTTCTCTACACCCATCCCTCTCTCTATCTTTATCTCTCCGTCTCCATCGCCATCCACCCCCGTCCTCTCCATGCATCCTTCTCTCTGGAAGGTTCCACAGTAGATCTCTTGGTTCAGTGGTCATTCAGCTATAGGTAGGGCCTGTTTAGGAATGGTCAACCCCAACTGCTCTTGTTCCCTCGTGGCCACGCCGTTCGTTCCGTTCCTTTCCTCCTTTCCTCCTCATTGCCGTGACGATACCTGGGGGTGGGCAGGGTCAGTCTTGTTTAATCTAACAGCGTATTGATTCCATTATATAATTAATGACCCGGGGTTGGGGGTTGGGGAGGACAGGGAGGAGTGCAGTGGGAGGAGGGAAGCGCTTCAGCCCTGGAGAGTTGGAGAGAACCTTGATCCGGAGTCGTCAAGGTCAGCCGGAGCCGGCGCTTCGATGTGGAGGTGGCTTGCCGTCTGAGGACCGGAATACCGAACCAGAGATTGAGAGAGAGAAGTCATCACGTCCAGTGATCCAGTGCAGCCGGGGACCGATCAGTAGTTGAACAATAAGTAAATAGAGAAACATCTGACTTCCAAATGTACCACCATCAGCCGTGTGGTGGCATAATAAGCAGGCGAGCCCTTGGAAGACCAGAATACTGAAACTATAGACACTCCAGCCACTCATCAAGGTCTATTCACCGATCTGATAATAACCCCCCCCCCCCCCCCCCGGAAGAAAATATAAGTAAAATACTGCTCTAGTCTAATTGATATGGATGGGTTTTTGCCTCTGTACCAGTTTGGACATTTCCACACCTCTACGGTCGCTCGCTTTCTCTGCTTTTGCGAGATGGGAAACAGCTGTCCCGTCGGGAGGTTGAGGGACCAGTCATACCGCATAGTAAACATTTAAAAGCAGACCGACAGGCAGTATTTCATTGTGGTAAGAGGAGCAGAAAGAGGGGTAAGGGGAAGATAAGGAGAGGCGTGCGGCTGTTGTCTTTCCCAGTGTCAAAGCCTGCGGTCTAACTTTGGGGCTCCCGAGTTGGCGCAGTGGTCTAAGACACCGTATATCGGTGCTAGGGGCATCACTGCAGTACCTGGTTCCAATCCAGCCTGCTTCACATCCGGCCGGGATTGGAAGTCCCATAGGGCGGCGCACAATTGGCCCAGCGCCGTCTGGGTTTGGCCGGGGTCCTTGTAAAATAAGAATTTGCTCTTAGCTGGCTTGCCTAGTTAAATAAAAAAAATATCGCTGCATGGGCCAATGTTAGCCGGCTAAAGTGGCGACTCATTTATTTTTTAAGGAGGACTCCAAACATTCTGTTCCCTTCTCTTTTATTATGTCATATCATATTCTCTCCTATTCTCTTCTATTCCCTGGGGTGTCCAGTGTAGTGGCTGGGGGTCTTAGCTGGTATTTGGACCCAGCTCCCGCCAACCTTGGCCAGGTCTTCTATGGGGCTCCAGGGGAGAAATGTGAGGCATAAAACAGCCATTTTCTCTGTAGCCTGGGGAGCCGGTGGCATTCCAGCAGGCAACTGTCTGCGTGCTGTTTGCCTTAAATGTGTTCATTTGCCCGACTCCCCCAGTCGGCGCTCTGTAGGGAGGGTCGGGGCGTTTTAACGAACCTCTGACAGCTGGAGGCCCTAATTAAACGTCCCCCGCTGAAAACAAAACAGCCGAGCAGCCAAGCGAACTAACTAACACGCCGACCAACCCACCGACGAAGAGGCTCGGAAGTGGTGAGCGCACTCCCTCCCGGGCTGTCGACATGAGAGCCAGCCACAGAGCAGAGAGCAGGGCAGCACAGCAGGAGGTATCACACAGACGTACGCGCAGATGTAAGCACCTGCGTGCACATGTCCCGCCCAGGGCTCTTTTTGGATGCACACGCAGGCAGACACCGTAATACTTTTAGGTCCGGTATACCAAAGTCAAGTTGTTGTGTTGAGAGCCTGTTCTATATCGGAATAAGCTTTCGTTGTTTTCAATAACCCTCCGCAGATGATACAGTTGACATAGAGCTTGTTGTGGCGGCGCTGTCGAGAGCATTTGCAGTCGGAGGCCTTTGCCGCGGTCCATTTGGGAGAGTGCATTAGTGGCATCCCCAACCTGCGACAAGGTTATGAAGCTGATTGAATAATTACCGTCCATTACGGCCCACGCCACTGCTGATGTGCTGCCTGGCTTCTGTCTTTAGAGATAGAGACGCACGGCCGATAGAGACTCAGATTAGATAAGGACAGATTGGGTCAATTAAGAGATAAACATACAGGTACGAGACAGAGGGGTTGTGCGTGTGCGTGTGTGTGTGTGTGCGTGTGTGCGTGTGTGTGTGTGTGTGTGTGTGTGTGTGTGTCTGTGTGTGTGTGTGTGTGGGAGGGGGGAGATCAATTGTGTGACTTTTATTTCCCCCTCACACAATGCAATGTACTCAGCCAGGTTGGGGAAGGTGATGTACAATGTCATTGTTACACACGGCCCTGGGACAGTGTGTAACAATGAGATTCTACACTGATGTGATGCCGGGTTGGGAACTGTCACAGTCGTGCAAAAATGCACTTGAAAGTATCCTCTTGAGGACAGACTACTGAAACATCTCACCAAATGACGCAACATTTTAGATTGAATAGAAAGGCATTTCATTGAAATGTCAAAGTCAGGTCTGGCTCCCCATATCCCGACCCCAGCCTGACCCTATTCTGCCTATTATTCTTCCCCTCCCATGATAGTGTTGACCCAGCGGTAGTGAGGTTATCTCTGGCCGCAGGGCAGGACACCAGGCTGCTGCAGGCCACGCTGACCTTTAAAAGGTCACCAGCGCACGGAGGGGGAGGGGAGAGGGAGGCCAGCCAACTGGCACCGCTGGTAGAACTGGGAGCCAGAGGGTGTGTGTGTGTGTGTGTGTGGGGAGGCAGGGGAATTGGGGGAAGGGGGTCTGCTTTGCCCTGTCTTTGGTAACTGGAGTGAGACTTCTGTAGTGAATGGCTTTTTTAGCACGGTGGACGTTCTTCAAAGCTTTTATAGGGAAATGTACACCTAACTAAGCATAATTATTCCTCCCTCGCTCTCTTTCTCTCTCTCTCTCTCTCTCTCTCTCTCTCTCTCTCTCTCTCTCTCTCTCTCTCTCTTTATGTCTCTCTCTCTCTGTGTCTGTCTTTCTCTCTCTTTCTGTCTCTCTCTGTGTCTCTGTCTTTCTCTCTCGCTTCCTCACTACTGCAGGGGGTCTAAGCCTGTCACAGCCTCGGCCAATCGCAGCCTGCGTTAGAGGTGGCGGCTGCGTGTGATTGGAGGATGGCGACCATGCCGTTCGTCAGCGAGGGAAAGTGTGTGAGCGTGGAGTGGGACTTCCTACAGGGACTACTGGCCAAACCCCCCACCCTGCCCTGGTGAGAAATACACACACACACACACACACACACACACACACACATTAGCATTGCATAGGGAGTGCTAACACACACAAACACTTACTCATATTCTAAACAATCACATCCACACAGCCCCTCTCACACACCCTACTGTATAGTAAAATGCTTATTGCTCTGTAGCCTTGGGTGCCATGGCTGTTAATCCCTTTCCCTCAGTGGGAGATTACGTACATTTGGCTGGAATTATTAATGGACGGTCATTTATAGGCGGATATAAAAACTAAGCAGAATCAATGGGTGAGTATTGATTGTCCTCTCTGGTGAGTTGAGCTCGTATAATAATGAGACATTGTGGAGGACAGAGCTATTCCAAACACAGCTGTTTACACACCCTGGAGAACACAGACCGACTGGGGAAACATGGACGTGTTGGCTGATTAGGACAAATACACACACACACATACACACACGCACACACACGCACACACACGCGCACCCACGCGCACACACACACACGCACACACGCGCACACACACACACACACACACACATACACATACACACACACACACACATGGAAACATGCGTACACACATGTTTTATTTTCTCTATTTCTCTCTCGCTATTGCCCTCTCTCTATCACACAAACACACACACACCCTCCCGTGGCAGGCAGTCTGCAGGCCCGGAATGAGAATCGATGTCACAGACACGGAGGAGCTGTTTCTTTATTCTACCACAGACACAAACTGTGGAGTCGCCGTGACAACATAATTCTACCACTCAGGCACCATTGAGGGGAGTCGATACCCAATCAGAGAGACAGGCTACCTGAGCCCAGGCCCCCCTCTGCCACACGGCCCCTCCTCCTCCCATTGATCACTCAATCACCGCTGCAGCCCAGAACCTGCCAGCCAGTCGCATGGCTGTGTGTGAGACAGGGAGGGAGAGAGAGAGTGTGGATGCTGGTGTCTGTGTGTGCGTGTACATGTGTGTGTTGGAAGCAGAAGCACTAGCTGTGCTGTGTAATAGTCATGTGTATACCAGTGGGACAGGGGAATAGAGCCTGGTAGACAGAGCACTTTCTGTCTGTAATTACACAGACGTACAATCTGCTGGAGACAAATTAGAATTGAGATTGGTTCACTAAGATTGCGGGTGTCATTATATGCCTTTTAAAGGACTATTCTCGGGTCATCGTCAGCGTACACGACCAAGCCACAGGTGCTCATTCTGCGTTCAATTAGGATTCTTTATCATTTCGAGGTTTTGGCATGAACCACACACCCTTTTCACTTAGAATTCTCCTCTACCTTCTCTTTGCTATCTCTCCCCTCTCCCCCGGACCTTTCCTCTCCTCCTCCAGTTTGCAGAACCTGCGGAAGGAGAAGTCTCGTAATGCCGCTCGTTCCCGTCGCGGCAAGGAGAACTTTGAGTTCTTTGAGCTGGCCAAGATGCTCCCTCTCCCCGGGGCCATCACCAGCCAGCTGGACAAGGCCTCGGTCATCCGCCTCACCATCAGCTACTTGCACATGCGCACCTTCGCCAGCCAGGGAGACCCGCCCTGGTGCCCCCTGCTGGAAGGAGAGAACCACTGCAGCAAAGGTGAGCCCTCACCCTTACCTTACCCATGATCTTAACCTGGAATGACTGGAAAACTCAGTCGCCGATGCTGCAACAAAAGCATTTGACAAAGTGTATCAGCACTATACTGTATTCCCTCTCTTACCCAATGCACCTCACAGACACACACATCACTTCACCTAGTACACCTTATTGAGTTCCCCCTCATCGCAGAAAAGAGACATGGAGAGAGAGAGACAGAGAGAGACACACAGAGAGTGAGAGACAGAGACAGACAGACAGACAGACAGACAGACAGACAGACAGACAGACAGACAGACAGACAGACAGACAGACAGATAGACAGACAGACAGACAGACAGACAGACAGAGACAGAAAGATAAACAGAGAGATTGAGAGAGACAGAGAGATAAATAGAGAGAGATGGATAGAGCAGACAGAGAGAAAGAGAGTGACACAGAGAGTGAGACAGAAAGAGAGAGAGACAGAGAGACAGAGAAACAGAGAGAGACACAGACAGAGCTGCACAAAGACGGAGAGACAGAGAGAGGACACACAAAGGAAGGGGGAGCCTATTGGTGCGATTTGTAATTACAGAAATGAGCTATATAACGAGGAGAGTGTGATTATGAGGGTTGTCTAATTGCTACTATTACAGAGGGGAAACAACTCAGCTACAATTAGGTGTGTGTGTGTACGCGCGCGCGTGTGTGTGTGTTTGCCCGCGTGTGTGTGTACGCGCGCGCGCGCGTGTGTTTGCGCGCGTTTTATAAGAGCATCTGTGAGGAGTGCGTGTGTATGTGTGTGGGGTGTGTCAATGGTTGTAGAAGTGTGTTTGTCTGTGATGGTGCGTTATCATTTTTTGCACCAGTGTGTGTGTGTGTGTGTGTGTGTGTGTGTGTGTGTGTGTGTGTGTGTGTGTGTGTGTCCGTTAATCTCAGCAAGTCCTCCTGAAATGAGAAAAACCCATGATATCACATTGATACTGTGTAAGACGTGAACATCGATATCACTTGCCTTATGAACAATGACAGTCTAGTTCTCCTCTGACCGCACATAAATAAAAAAAGAAGCAGTTCTATTCTATTCACAAGCATTTGGGAAAACATGAAAGTATGACGCCCGCACATTTTGGGCATGACGCTGGAATGGAGATCATCTGCCTGCTGCCCGAATAACCGTCACCCGACCCGGGACCCAGATTTGAGAATAACGTCACAGGTCTGGGTCGGATCTGACATGATTGTCATGTCAGTCTCGGGTATGTGTAATTTGAACTGACTTGTCCGGAAGGCCCTGTACAGAACCGAACACGGCTGCAGCAGTAGAGAGAGAGGGGGAGAGAGAGAAAGAGAGAAAGAGGGAGAGAGAGAGAGAGAGAGAGAAAGAGAGAGAGAAATGTTACAATTTATGTTGACTGCTCTTGGATTTAACTAGAATGGAGCATGGTGCATGTAGCTTGTTCTTCTTGTTGTTGTTGGCCAATCATAAGTCATGAAAGCAGCAATAGGCTACAGGCTACAGTCATAGAGCCTTGGTATGTGGCAAAAGTTAGGAGATACATGTATCTAATCAATGGAAGATGTAATTACAAGTTATGGGAGAAGGACAGACTACAGCGACTAAGAGCTAACAGATAGGCTGCTACTTAAAATCGCGAAATTAAAAAATACCAAATTCAAATATTTAACATTCTTGAACATATATGTGTTATACATCAAAATAAAGCTTAACTTCTTGTTAATCCGGCCCCTGTGTCAGATTTCAAAAAGGCTTTACGGCAAAAGCAAACCATGCGATTATCTGAGGACAGCCTCATACAAACACATGAAAATCATATTTCAACCAGGCAGGTGCACCACAAAAGTCAGAAATAGCGCTATAATTAATGCCTTACCTTTGAAGATCTTCTTCTGTTGGCACTCCAAAATGTCCCAGAAACATCACAAATGGTCCTTTTGTTCGATAATGTCCTTATTTATGTCCCAAAAATTTCCATTTATTTGGCGCGTTTGATTCAGAAATACACCGGTTTCAACTCGCCCAACATACCTACAAAGTATCTAATAAGTTACCTGTAAACCTGGTCCAAACATTTCTAGTAACGTTCCTAATCCAACCTCAGGTACCCTAAAACGTAAATAATCGATAAAATTTAAGACGGAATAAACTGTTTCTAATACCGGATAAAAACAACGTCCAACGCACACCAAAACAGTGGAGTCCACCTGGAATGACACTTACAATGAATAGAACTACTTCTTCATTTCTCAAAAGAAAGACATCAAACAATTTCTAAAGACTGTTGACATCTAGTGGAAGCCATAGGAACTGCAACCAGGTTCCTAAAAATAAGGGTATCCCATAGAAAACAATTGGAAAATCCTATGACCTCAATGTATTTTTTCCTGGATCGTTTGTCCTCTGGGTTTTGCCTGCCATATCAGTTATGTTATACTCACATTATTTTAACAGTTTTAGAAACTTTAGAGTGTTTCCTATCCAAATCTACCAATTATATGCATATCCTAGCTTCTGGGCCTGAGTAACAGGCAGTTTACGTTGGGCACGCTTTTCACCCGGAGTTGAAAATACTGCCCCCTACCCAAGAGAGGTTAATATTATGAATGGAGTTGTTGTTATTTGTAACTGTAGGCCTCAATTAGCATAGCTAGCTAATGTTAGCTTAACTAGCTACTCCCGGTTTGATGCAGTCACGATAGTGACTATGTAATCCTATTTGGTGATAAATAACCTAGCAATGGCAGCTATTAGTCTACTATAGCATCAAAGCAGCTTGGTTGGTTGCTGTCTCTCTTCTCTCGTCTCTCCCTCCCTGCTCCCTGTGTCACTCACTCACAGTACGGCCTCTCCCCCGCCTGCTAGAGTGGCAACTCTCTCTCGCTCCTCCTATTTTCTGCTGCTTCCCTCATTTGTATCGAACCAAGTCTGGATCCGACCAAGTCTATACGGAACGGGTCTAGTTGTCCTCGGGTCCGTTCGAAATGGGTCTCTATATTTTAATATATAATTAATGCATATCGGGTCTGGGCGGGAAAGCCCCAGGTCCATTTCATCACGGGTCCAAAAACCTCTAAACCCCAACCCTGCTGTTGCATCATGGTGCCAGTAGTTAGACTTTGGAATACCTACAGTGTGATGCATGGATGTAATTCCACTGTAGGAATGTGGAATTATGTGTCCAGACGGAATCCCGAAGGGGACTCTTGCGGTGGCGTCCCTCCTCTGTCATTCTCCTCTCCTCCTCCCGGGGTTTGGGCGGTGGGGGTTGGGGTGGGTGAGGGCCACGGTGGTAAGCGAGAGGGGGGGGGGGGGGGTAGTGTGGTTTTTGTCTGCTTCCCACGTTTCAAAGCCAATCTTGAAAAATGAATAGACAGGGGAAAATCAATTGCATGACCTTCACACAGCGAGGGAGCGGGAAGAGGAGGAGAGAGATGTATGGATGGGGGGTGGTTGACGAAAACGAAGGAGTGGTAGAAAGGGAGAGGACCAGCTGAGGAAAAGTAAAATCTCTCAAAGATGTATAGTGATGCTTTTTCACCCATTATGTGTGTGTGTGTGTGGTGTAGGTTGGGTCTCCAGTGGAGTGCATTAGTCCTGAACCTTTAATTTCATGTATTATTCAAGACTATGTATATGCACGGGTGATTTGAGCTTTTGAGAGAGAATCTCTCTTTCAGATATGACTTCCACCCTGTAGAAATGCCAAATGTTGACCTGTCTATTTTCCCGAAGCATCCCAGTATTTGGCAAATTTTACAATATTGTAGAGATTTTGTCTAATGACAGAACACGCTGACTCCACTCCACGAGCCTCTAAGATCTTCTGAAGACACCGAAACAGAAACCATGGACCAATCGTAAAAAAATATTCTGTCACTGGTTGTGAGGTCAAACTCACCTCTTTCTGTCTCTCGCTCTCTCTTGCTGCCTCTTGACTCCCACTTCTCTGTCTGTCTCTGTCCTCTCTCCCTCTTTCTCTCGCTCTGTCTTACTGTCTCCTCATCACTTCTCCTCCGTCGCTCTCCCTCACTTTCTCCATGTCTGCCTCCCACCTAATTCTCGGCGTTTAAAGCAGCGCTGGCTTTTAAGGGAAGTTAATTGCACTCAAATTATGTTCGACCGCGGAAGAAGTGAGGGAGCGACAGTGAAAGAGAAACAGGGAGAGAGAGAGAGGGAGGGAGGGAGCGAAGGATTGCAGAGTGAGAGGATAATTGCGGTGGAGAAGGACGTTGCGATTATGGTTGCTCTTTCTCTCCTGTCTGTCGTCTCAAACCCTGTCTGTTCTTACAGGGGTAACACACACACACACGCGCACACGCACACACTCATACAAACACGCACACACGCACTCTCAACATTGTAGTTCAGTAAAGAAGTTGCTAGGTGATGAAAAGACATATGAAACGACAACTAAGCAAACTTGAGTAAAAGAAAGAGATGAACCACGTGGTGATCTACAGGTCCAAAGTTATTGGCACCTTTGATAAAGATGAGCGAAATACTGAGTTATATTTGTATGCTTAAAAAAATGGACAATTATATTATTTGAAACAATTCCTCAGAGAAATATACTTTTTTAACAAGTAGTATTTTTTTCTCAAAAATGATTGCCACCCTAGTTTTCAATAACTTTCACACATTTTCTGAAATGTTTTACGAGATTGGAGGACATATTGGGAGGGATCTTAGACCTGGTGTGCGTGGCCTGGTGTGCGTGGCCAAAGAGCTCTGTTTTCATGTCATCCATCAAATTGAAAGGCCTGGAGTTTGCTAAACGGCATTGGCACTTGGATTGGAACCGATGCCATGGTCAAATGACATGAAAATAGAGCCCCTTTGGCCACGCACACCAGTGGTGGGTTGGACGTCGAAAGACGGAAGCATAAGCAGAAAATCACCTCGAACCTACTGTAAAATATGGTGGTGGATCTTTGATGTTATGGGATTATTTTGTTTCCACTGGTCCTTTGAGGCCCTCGTGTAACCGATGTGAAATGGCTAGCTAGTTAGCGGTGGTTAATAGCGGTTCAATCGGTGACGTCACTCGCTCTGAGACCTTGAAGTAGTGGTTCCCTTGGCTCTGCAAGGGCCGTGACTTTTGTGGAGCGATGGGTAACGATGCTTCGTGGGTGTCAGTTGTTGATGTGTGCAGAGGGTCCCTGGGGCGAGGAGACGGACGAAAGTTATACTGTTACACTTGTTGAAGTCATGAACTTTACCCAGTTCCAGGACATTTTTGGCAAAAACCTGGTTGTTTCCGCCAAGAGGATAACACTTGGCCTCTAGTAGATCTTCCAGAAAGACAATAACCCCAAGCACACGTCAAAATCCACAAAGAAATGGTTTATTGGCCACAAAAAAAATTATCAACATTTTGCAATGGCGATCTCAGTCTCCGGACTCATTTGTGAGAACCAGTTATAGCCTTCAGTCCTAGTTTTGATTCACCTGCCTGTTTGCCTACCTGTTACCACGATTCCTCTGCGCGTGAATCTACACCCTTTTCTCCCTGAGTATCCATTACTGAGGTATTCTGTAATGAATACTCAGGAGGAAAAAGGGGTAGATTCACGCGCAGAGCGCGGCAAGTGTTTATTTCGCCTTCGCAGAAGGCAGGAATCATGGTCACACACAGGTAGGCAAACAGGCAGGTGAATCAAAACTAGGGCTGAAGGCTATAACTGGTTCTCACAAACGAGCTAGGAAATCCTGAGTAGAGTCAAAACGAACAACACCTCACAAAGGCACAAAGAGAATGAACTGAACTAAATAAGGAGCTAATGAGACCAGGTGAGCAACTAAAATGAAAGACAGGGCTACGTTCAAGAACACAAAGAAACAGGGCTACGTTCAAGAAGACAAGGAAACAGAACACAAGGTTGACTAAGAAAATGAAATACAGAACCTTTACAATACCCCATAATTACAAACTGAAAACATGTTTTTAGAATCTTTAGCAAATGTATTGAAATGAAATGCATAAATATCTCAATGACACAAGTATTCACACAGTATTCACACAGTATTCACACAGTATTCACACAGTATTCACAAATGTATTTCCCCCAAACATAACGCTTTGTATTCAAGACATAAAAGTCAATTTCTCTGTCAAAATGTTTGCTGTTTTACTTTAGTGCCTTATTGCAGGATGCATGTTTAGGATGATTGTGTTTATGCTGTACAGGCTTCCTTCGTTTCCCTCTGTCATTAAGGTTAGTATCGTGGAGTAACTAGAATGTTGTTGATCCATCCTCAGTTCTTCTGTCACGGCCATTAAAGTCACCATTGGCCTCAAGGTAGAAATCCCTGAGCAGTTTCCTTCCTCTCCAGCAAGTTAGGAAGGATGCCTGTATCTTTGTATGCAACTTATTATGTGTCTTATTAAGCACATTTTTACTCCTGAACTTATTTAGGCTTGCC